>NW_027493616.1:185000-338808 GCF_021521415.1 Bidens hawaiensis
ATAAATATTAGATAAGTGTTTTGTGTATGTGTTATATAATGAAATGATGCCTTTGTGGTTCACTCGATTACATGTATCGATCCTCTTGAAACATAATCTTCAAGGATGAGTTAGCTACAGGTTTCTTGATGTATCCCGGATCTTTAAAACACATTATTAATCGGTAGCTTAAGGATTTGCCTCAAGAGGGTGAAACTATTAAAATGGAGCATTACAATTTTAAAGTCTTTAATAATATGCATAATAATTTTGAAAGAAGTACATTTACCGGTAACAAAATCATCATCTGAATCTGGACCTAATTCATCTTCTTCGTCATCCAGGAAGTTACTCAACCCGTCTCTCAAATTGAAATCCAGGATGATGTTTAAATAAAATGAAATACAAGATAATATTCAATTTGAGACCCATTTGGAAACTGAACCTGAATTATTCCCACATCTCCAAGCAATGAGATAATTAGGTCTCCTCCACCTTATAACTAATTTGTTAACTCACCACCTACTAAGTCTCATGAGAATGTTCAACATATACCATAGGAAACTTGATGCATGTGAAGATAATCAAATGATTTGAATAATATTTAGCTCTATAATTATCGAGTCTTTGATTAATTATTGTATCTTTTATTTATTTGGTTAATTCAGGTTTATCTCTAAGGTTGTTAGGTTCTAGTATATATATTGTTCTTGGTGAATGTTTATGGGGAGTTTTTGTTTAAGTTTATCGAAAAAGAACATTGTTCTTGAACCTTTGGTCCAATTTATCGTCTTTTGATTAATCATGAGTCTCCTGAGTCATTGATCACTTTCAAAACTGCATTAAAACTGGTGAACAAGGAGGTACATGTTTCCTAGATCCCATGATTCTGCTGAAGATAGTATTTCTTCCATCGCTGAGGAGGATGTTAATATTATAAACATCATTTATTTGCTATTATTTGTAATTAACATTAGTACTTATGTTATTCTTATTAAGATAAATTGCCGGGTAACATAGTTTTTCGGGTGCAACAAACCGTTAACCAAACGGTTTCTTTTGGTACCTAACCATCTTTAACAGTTACAAATGACGGTACCGCCAAATATGTGTACATAGGATATTCAGTGGTTAACCGCTTAAACAGTTATTAACACCAACCATCGAGTTAACTGCCATATTTTATGGTTGAATGTACCCGGTGTTAATAACTAAGATTCTCAATTAAACTCTCAATCGGTTATCCTTAGCGGTGTTAATATTACTTTACAAATTATTGTGCGCTTACGTTGTTGAACCTGATTGTGTTTAATTTGTAAGCGTTGCATCTTTTCATTTGGTCTATCACGTAATTATGTCTAGAACCTGTTTATGAAAGGATACAACGTTTCCAAGCATTGTGTCGTTTCATTTTGTGGTTTCTAAGAAGTGAATTCTTTAAAGTCGTTATGATACCGAAATTTATACAAAATCAAAATTTAAGTTCAGGTCTTCAAACAATTCACAAATTTTATAGCAGCTTTCATGCATTATAGAAAGCCTATAAACCAAATTTAATAATTTTTGGAGCTAGTTAATATATGTTGGAATTTTTATGTATAAATTGAGCTAAAATCATAAAAACATAGCTGTATAATCTGAAACAACTTTATAATATTACAGTAACATTATTTTGTTGCAAATGTGTTAAAAATAAAATTATATAATATTTGAAGGTTTACAACTAATATTTGATTTTAGTGCTCAACGTACAAATAAAATTAACGTGCTAAATATGAGAATCAAGTAGAGTAATTATATATACAGGTAGAGTAATTATGTAATTACATCATAGAGTAATTATCATAGAGCAATTACATAATTCCTCTTCTTGTATATATAATTACTCTACTTGATTCTCACGTTTAGCACTTTAATTTCATTTGTATTTGATCCAAACTCTATAGAGATAAAAATAGTCAAATTTAACAAAACCAACTTTTAAGAAACTATAAAAATTTCAAATGTTGTCTTTATAGTAGCTTATCGTGATAATTTATATAAATTTATTAATCTTTTTATATAAATTTGGTTGCTAAAACCATAAATTTGTAAATTTCTAAATAAATTTGATAATATAATATTGTAATATTACTATATTAAGTTTTAGACTATATCTTGCCTTGAGATGATTTCTTTGAACTAAATATCGCGTTCTCTACACGAATTGAATCCTTAACCTCCTATTTTACACCCTTATCACCTAATTAAAAAAGTTTGTTGGATATAAAAATGTTAATTTATTGTTTGTACTTGGTCAACTTAATTTCTCTATTTATAGACCGATTTGTTGACAAAAGTTGATGGCTTTGACACGTAACATTTGAAAACAGTACACCGTTAAGGTCATCATCAACAATAAAATGAAATATTTAGAGATAAAAATAAAAATATAAGAGAACATTAATTACTAATCACATAAACAAATACATGCAGTAGTTGAGACAATTAATTATGTCATACGTAGAGCATCTATTAAGGGTTATCTCTTCGTTAGACCATGTGTAGTGGGACGCTTTCCCACCAAAAAATCCCCTAAAAGCGCCAGAAACACGCCCAGGGCGCTTTGAGGGGGGGGGGGGTTGCTCCCCACACAACGTCGATTGGGGGAGGAGAGGAGTAATATGATTGGTTGCTTTATTTATTTTTTCTTTTAATATAAAAATAATAATAAAATATGAATGAGAAAATGATTAATGAACTCCATCCACTATACCTTTTTTTAACCCAAAAACCCCTATGGTGATGTAGCGCCACATGGAGCAAAACGCCTCAGCTCCATCCACTATACACGGTCTTAGAGGTTAAGGGTTCAAATCCTGCAGTAGTCGGGTTAATTAGATTTAGGAGTATAATTTTTTGGTTCTTTGAAGAAACTAATAACCAGCTCAATCCCTAGCGGCAAGGAGACGACAATTGTGCTCTTTAAACCATAAGAATTTTGAAGTTTCTAAGACACAATACGTAGTTAATATTATTTTCTTAAACACCCCATGATGTTTTAAACTTCAAAAAAGACCTAATTATCTCATTGCTTGAAGATTAATTTCGGTTAAACTTGTGTTGGTACTTTGTTGATATTCAATGGTACGTAACTCTTCTCCCGTGACATCTTCATTTGTCAGCAGTATCGCTAGTACGTCACCATCAGTAGCAAAGTAGTAACTTGCCATCAATATGAAGTTACTTTATTACTAGTGTATTCATCATTAATTCTAACTTCTATCAGTAGTAAGTTACATTAGATATTTCTAAACTTATTATTGGGATCCAATAAATTGGGCGTGGCTCAATGGTAGAGCACTCACTTTACAAGTGAGAGGTAGGGGGTTCAAACCTCACTATCACCAATTTATATGGGAGATATGAGGGATGACCCTGGCTTGCCAGGGTTCGAGTCCTGGTCTCTCCCGGTTTTACCGGCTCCTCGTTATCGTGCTGTTTGGCGGGCGTGGGGGTCGGGTTTTATCCGGGGAATCCCTCAATAGGTGGACCGCTATGGGCTCCGTCCGTCTGGACTCGTGACTGGCTCGGGCTACCTTTTGCCAATGAGGGCCGCGTACGGAGTACCCGGCGTTACTTAGTTGGTCGTTCCAAAATCTTTTTTTTTTTTACTGGGATCCATTTCTAAAATTTCAAATATTTATAAAATTAGATGCCCTTGTTTTAGGTGTAAAAATTTGAAGTACAAAGAGAGGGACAAAGTGAAGATTGACTTGTATAAATGCGGATTCATGTGTAATTCCTGTAGTGGTTGAACTATAATGAGCAATTCCCTTATAAAAGAAGAAAATGAGAAAAATTGATTCGAGGAAGAAAAATAGTCTTCCGATCATGGAATTGTTAATTTCTTAAGAGATTCGAAGATATTTTTGGCGGTCACTGTTAATCCGATCATTTATGAATATCACATCCGTTATTTTTGGAAGTATGTGGTCTTTTCTATTGAAGATAGTGCTAAAATGCTTCAAACTACTATGGACAACAAAGCCTTGGTTATCACAGAATAAATTATTAGAAAGCATTCCAAATTTGATGATGAAGATGGTGTTCAATTTCCCCTCTTCAAAAGTTATAAGAACTTTTAGACGAATGGGTTACGAAAGTACATATGAGTATACAACAATTCGCAAAGGTATGGTGTCTTTTACCGGATATTATTACTTCAAGTTGTTCTACAATTTTCTATCTCCGAGAAAAGTTGGTTGGGATGTATATCTCACACTATCTTTTGTTGTGGTTGGTCTGGTGGTACCAAAGCCTTTCAGCTATTCATCTGTAATTTTATTGAAGTTTAAAACATAATCTTCAAGGATGAGTTAGCTCCAGGTTTCTTGATGTATCCCAGATCTCTAAAATACATTATTAATCAGGAGCGTAAGGATTTGTCTCAAAAGGGTGAAAGTATTAAATCGGAGCATTACAATTTTAAAGTCTTTAATAATATGCATAATAATCTTGCAAGAAGTACATTTACTGGTAACAGAATCATCATCTGAATCTCGACCTAATTCATCTTCTTTATCATCCAGGAAGTTACTCAACCCGTCGCTCAAATTGAAACCCAGGATAATATTCAATCTGAGACTCATTTGGAAACTAAACCTGAATTATTCCCACATCTACAAGCAATGAGATAATTAGGTCTCCTCCACCTTATTACTAATTTGTTAACTCACCACCTATTGAGTCTCATGAGAATGTTCAACATATTTCAGAGGAAACTTGACGCAGGTGAAGATAATCAGAAGATTTGAATAATATTTAGTTCCTAATTATCGAGACTTTTATTAATCATCATATTTTTTATTTATTTGGTTTATTCAGGTTTATCTCTAAGGTTGTTACTTGTTAGGTTCTAGTATATATATTGTTCTTGGTGAATAATGTTTATGGGGAGTTTTTGTTAAGTTTATTGAAAAAGAACATTGTTCTTAAACCTTTAGTTCAATTTATCGTCTTTTGATTAATCATGAGTCTCTTGAGTCATTGATCGCTTTAAAAACTGCATTAGTTGGTATCAGAACTTTTAGTTCTCAGATGGATCGACGTGGAGAAGAGTACTTGCTTGCTCATAGAGTCGCTGATAGAGGTAACGGCAGAAGTATGTTTGATTCACATGCCCAGGGTAGAGATTGCTAATCTTGAGGCAGCAGTGGGATCTATCCCAACTCGTGGGATCTAAAGATTAATAGACTCCGAAAATGAGTCTCAAAACTTAAAATACAAGAGATTACATGGCTTCGACTGATGATCCGAGATCTGGAGTTGCAAAGGGAGATGCGAAAAGCAGAAATTGAGTCGAGCACTGTCGTCGGGGACGAAGGTGACGACGGAGAGGAGCATCCGATTTACTGTCACCCACCATGGTTCGAAGAACCGATCTATCAGGATAGTTTGACGGATGATGAACCCGATTCGAGTACCGTAGTTTGGGAAAGTGACGGCGAAGAGAACACATAAATTAATGAATCTGGTAAGTCTTTTGTTCAAGAGGTGATTAATGGATTTGTTGTTGAAAAAGATGGGAAATTAACTATCCTGTTTTTCTGATGGTAATTTGTGTGAAATGCCGTTGATTTCAAAAATTCAATCCGAATTAAGGAGATTTGACTGAACCTTTTATCAAGGTGGAAGATGTTGAAAAATCATCAGGAATTTGTAATATGGTCAATAAAATGGTGATTTGAATTTCATTAAAGATATGAACGTCACAGGGGAGGCTCGTAGGGTGTGCGAGCCGCACCATCGGCCGGGGCACTTAAGGTTCGGGGGCACAACCCTTTTTATACATATTACATATATGTTTTTTGTTGTTAAAAATAAGGTTATTTGCCATGGTTTATGAAATAAGTACATGCTCATAATGGTTTCTGCTTATAATGAACTGGTTGATAAATGTTTTATCAATTTACGCTAGCGAATAAAAAATTTTCGTTAAGGCATACATGCCTTTTTATTTTTGCTCGGCCGAGGTATTTAAATTCTCAGAGACGACCCTTTAAACGACAACAATGGTAATGATTTAACTGAAAATTGTGATCATGATTTGCATGTAAACACATGTGGATATCAAGAAATTGCTATGGATAATTAATTTCAACATAGCGATTTAAATTATGTGTGGAGCAAGATTGTATTTGTGCCAACAGTTGGTTAATGGTTATGATGTGAATCCATCAACCCAATAGATCCAGGTGGTACAAGTATAGAGTTGGGCAACGCAATCAGTGAAGTAGAACTACTTGAGGGTTATAATAATCATCGTGAATGGGAAGATGGTGGATGTTCCTTTCGATCCAGGTGGCTATGGTCCGAAGACAAAACTCAAAGACGAGTTTTTTTTGGAAGACGGGGAGAATGATGCAGATGAAGATAATCAGAAGATTTGAATAATATTTAATTCTTATCAAGCCTTTTATTAATATCGTATCTTTTATTTATTTAGTTCCATATATATTGTTCTTGGTGAATGTTTATGGGGCGTTTTTGTTTAAGTTTATTGAAAAAAAAAACATTATTCTTGATCCTATGATTCTGCTGAAGATAGTCTTTCTTCCATCGCTAAGGAGGATGTTAATATTATAAACATCATTTATTTGTTATTATTTGTAATTAACATTGGTACTTATGTTATTATTATTAAGTAAAATTGTCAGGTAACATAGTTTTTCGGGTGCAAAAGACAGTTAACCAAACGGTTTCTTTTGGTGCCTAACCATCTTTAACGGTTACAAATGGCGGTTACCGCCAAATATGTGTATATAGGATATTCGGTGGTTAACCGCTTAAACAGTTATTAACACCAACCACCGAGTTAACTGCCAAATTTTATGGTTGAATGCACCCGGTGTTAATAACTAAGATTCTAGATTAAACTCTCAATCGGTTATCCTTAGTGGTGTTAATGTTACTTTACAAGTTATTGTGCACCTACGTTGTTGAACCTGATCGTGTTTGTAAGCGTTGCATCTTTTCATTTGGTCTAGCATGTAATTATTTCTAGAACCTATTTATCAAAGGACACAACGTTGCCAAGCATTGCATCGTTTCATTTGGCGGTTTCTAAGAAGTGAATTCTTTATAAGTCGTTATAATACTGAAATTTATACAAAAATCATAAATTTAAGTTCAGGTCTTCAAACAATTCCTTATAACCCAAATTTAATAATTTTTGGAGCTAGTTTGATATATGTTTGAATTTTTATGTATAAATTGAGCTAAAATCATAAAACATAGCTGTATAATCTTAATCTAAAACAGCTTTATAATATTACAGTAACATTATTTTGTTGCAAATGTGTTAAAAATAAAATTATATAATTTTTGAAGGTTTACAACTAATATTTGATTTTAGTGCCCCTTATATACATAAAAATAATCAAATTTAACAAACCCAGCTTTTAGAAACTATAAAAATTTCAAATGTTGTCTTTATAGTAGCTTGTCGTGATAATTTATATAAATCAATTGATATTTTTTATATAAATTTGGTTGCTAAAACTATAAGATTGTAAATTCCTAAATAAATATGATAATATAATATTGTAATATTACTATATTAAGTTTTAGACTATATCTTGCATTGAGATGATTTTTTTGAACTAAATATTGCGTTCTCTACACGAATTGAATCCTTAACCTCCTATTTTACACCCTTATCACCTAATTAAAAAAGTTTGTTGGATATAAAAATGTTAATTTATTATTTGTACTTGGTCAACTTAATTTCTCTATTTATAGACCGATTTGTTGACAAAAGTTGATGGTTTTGACAAGTAACATTTGAAAACAGTACAGCGTTAAGGTTATCATCAATAAAATTAAATATTTAGAGATAAAAATAAAAAATAAGAGAACAATAATTACTAATCACATAAACAAATACATGCAGTAGTTGAGATAATTAATTATGGCATACGTAGAGCATCTATTAAGGGTTATCTCTTCTTTAGACCATGTGTAGTGGGACGATTTCCCACCAAAAAAGCCTCTAAAAGCGTCAGAAACACGCTTTGAATGGGTGGGGGGTGGGGGTGGGGGGTGGGAGGGTTTGCTCCCCACACAGCGCCGATTTGGGGGGGGGGAGTAATATGATTGGCTGCTTTATTTATTTTTTCTTTTTAATATAAAAAATAATAATAAAATATGAATGAGAAAATGATTTGAATGAACTCCATCCACTATACCTTTTTTTAACCAAAAAGCCCCTATGGTGATGTGGCGCCACATGGAGCAAAACGCCTCAGCTCCATCCACTATACACGGTCTTAGAGGTTAAGGGTTCAAATCCTGCAGTAGGCGGGTTAATTGGATTTAGGAGTATAATTTTTTGGTTCTTTGAAGAAGCTAATAACGAGCTCAATCCCTAGCGGCAAGGAGACGACAATTGTGCTCTTTAAACCATAAGAATTTTGAAGTTTCTAAGACACAATACGTAGTTAATATTCTTAAACACCCCATAATGTTTTATTACAAAATATATTGCCCATTCTAGGGTGTTTAAGAGACTCCTAATCTACTCCTATTAAACATGTATTATTACATAAATACATCGTCATTTAGTTAAGCGTAAAATAAATCACGTGCTTTTTAGAATCACTGCCAAAAAGACGTCATTGGCGATTATCTTATGTCACAAATCGTTGCAAATAGCCGTTTTAACTACTATTTATACGAGTGTTTAACTTTTTTAAATACTATAAACAAGATTGTTAAATAATGTTAGAATATAACACTGATACAATTGTAAAAAATTCCCCATTTTCTTGATACGTTATTGTTTTGATATTTTGGCCTTAATTTTAAAACTTTCAACAACATTGAGTAAATGGTATTGTATTACACCATCACATTAGACCGCATAATGTCTATAAATAGGTAATCATTTCACCCTGTTAACCAAACTCCCATGGCAAACCCATTTGCTTCATCAACACAATCCTCACTCTTTCCATTGATGTTCCCACACGTCAGAATCTCGAAGGATGAGTATCATCTTTTTTACAGTTACAAGCGAGCCCTATTTCGAACCTTAGTTGCAGTTAGGGGTGTTCTTCGGGTCCGTTTTTCGGGTTTCGGGTTTTTCTGGTCGGGTTCTTCGGGTTTCAAAGTTTTAAATCTTGACCCGAAACCCAACCCGAATCTCTCACGGGTTTTTCGGGTTCGGGTAATTCGGGTTCGGGTTTTTTCGGGTTGGGTTAATCGGGTTTCGAGTATCCTAGAAAACAAAACAAAAACAAAAAAAAATTAAAAACTACAATTCTAAAGTTAAAATAACATATTATTTTTTGCTCGTAAGCATCAAATAATAAATCAACATAACTTGATAAAACAATATAAAAGAAGAGTAAAACTAACTCGAACCATAATCGCTTTCAATCGGGCGTGATTTGGTTGTTCGATTACGGTTGCTATTAGTAATAAACGGAAAACATAAATTAACAATAAACAATCGATCTATAATAGTTGTAATGACAACAATCGATTATGACTAGATTTTGATAACTTTAGTGGCATAAACTAAGCCTATTATACATAAATATATATTAAATTTCAAAACTAAAAGTTTATTCGGGTTATTTGGGTTGACCCGAAACTTATAAATCAAACCCGAGAACCAACCCGAATTACTTCGGTTCGGGTTCGGGTTAGTCTTTTCTAGGGTTCGGGTTTTTCGGGTCGGGTTAGTTCGGGTTCGGGTACGTGTTTTCTCTGGTACGTGTTTTCTCGGGTTGGGTTTCGGGTTTCGGGTAAAAGTGACAGCCCTAGTTGCAGTCGTGAACTTTGGGGTGAATGAGGCAGCACTCGTGATCGGGTTTCTATTGTGGCTGGAAAGAGGAGGGTAAACCTCCTACGCTCTTGCTAAATTTTTTCACAATTCTTTGAGTGTGGATGCAATCAATGAAGTTGCGGATGAAGTCCTCATATGCATTAAGTTCTTGCAGAGAAAAGCAAGCAACTTGATGTCTGAGGGAAGCAGTGAAACCTGTAACATATCAAATCTTCAATGTTTTCTTGATCTGAAACGTTGATGGATGAGCTTTATGAATGTGGCGATTTAATATATGATGAGGTTTGTTGCATTGCCACTGACCTTTCTAAGAAAGCTTTTGATGACATGTTGAATTTGGTTTCGCCGCCAGATCACCGAACCATGTTTGTGACCTTTTCTAAAGGTTACTCGCTTTCCGCTGATGACATTAGAGAGTTCTTCACCGGGTATATATATTAATGTACATCATTAATTATGGTGTTGTATATTTTCCATGTATTTTTTTTAACTTTTCTTCTGATTCGATCAGGATGTTTGGAGATATCATTGAATCCATTCACATGCAACGGCCAGCTGTTGGATCAGGTGGTCAGCCAATTTATGCTCGAATGGTGCTTCGCAATCCCTCTGGGGTTACAAAAGTGATTCAGGGTCGTTTTCTGCTTGGAAAGTCACATTACGTTATTAATAATAAACATGTCAGGTTACGGAGATTTGTCCCCAGGAAACCATGAAAGGATCGATACTTTATAACTTAGACTTTTTTCGTTTTCAGTTCGTTGGGTTAATTATGGAAAGTAGATCGTAATTAAGATGTGCAATACTTTTCTCAGTAGTTTCCGTTTTATATAAATAATATAGACCAATAAATATCAGATCAATGTTTTGTGTATGTGTTATATAATGAAATGATGCCTTTGTGGTTCACTAGAATATCTTGATTTGATTGAGAAAACAAAATATGAGAAGATTCATTACTTTCATTATGATCCGGAACATAGATATATACAAAGAGAAAGCAGAGCTAAACTAACAGACTAACTTGTAACTTACTAACAATTAACAGTCAACTAACTATATTAACGGTCAACGTTATCAACTATACTAACACCCCCCCTCAAGTTGGTGGTTGTGAAACCCCCAACTTGGATAACAGAAGACTATGATGAGAAGGATGAAGACTTTTAGTCAAAAGATCAGCACGTTGTTCATGTGAAGGAGTATGTGACAAAGTAATCAACCCATCATGTAATTTTTCACGAACAAAATGACAATCCAGGTCAATATGCTTAGTTCTTTCAAGAAAAACTGGATTTTTAGCAATTTGAATCGCAGCTTGACTATCACATTTAACCGGAACCGGAGTAACGTTTGGAACATTAAATTCATGAAGAAGCCGGGTAAGCCAAGTAAGTTCTCCGGTCACACGTCGCAAAGATCTATATTCCGCTTCAGCAGAGCTTAAAGAGACAGTCGGTTGCTTTTTAGATTTCCACGATATAGGACTTCTGCCAAGAGAAATATAGTAACCACTAACCGAACGTCGAGTATTTGGACAAGAGGCCTAGTCCGAATCACAATGAGCAGTAAGAGAAAAATCAGGGGCATTATTAAAGAATAACCCTTGGGATATAGTACCATGAATGTAAGCTAATGTGTGTTAGGTAGCATCCCAATGAGGTTGCCTTGGATCTTGCATGAATTGACTAAGAAATTGCACAGCAAAAGCCAAATCAGGGCGAGTATGAGTAAGATAATTCATTTTCCCAATCAACCTTCGATACTGCAAAGGGTCTGAACAAAATTCTCCAACACCAGCCTTAAGTTGTAAATTCGGTGGTAGAGGAGAAGAGACAGGAGTACCAGATAGCAACTGAAATTCATTAACTAGATCAGTAGCAAACTTTCTTTGGGTCATAATAACTCCATGAGAATCAGGTAAAACTTCTATACCCAAAAAATAATTGAGATGACCAAGATCCTTAATCTTGAAAGTAGCATCAAGAAAAAAATTTAAAACTTGTATTTCAGGAAGATGATTGCCGGTTACAAGAATATCATCTACATAAACCGCTACATAGACCACAGAATCACCCATTTTCTTGAAAAATAAAGAATAATCATTTGATGATCGAATATAACCCTTTGATTTTAAAGCATCGGAAAGTTTACCATACCACTGTCTAGAGGCTTGTTTAAGTCCATAAAGGGACTTTTTAAGTTTAAGACACTGACCAAAAGGTAAAGGCATGCCAGGAGGTGCATGCATATAGATATCTTCATCAAGATCACCACGTAAGAAGGCATTATTAACGTCAAGTTGAAACAAATCCCATTTCAGTTTTGTGGCTATAGCAATAAGACTGCGAATAGTGGTCATTTTAATGACAGACGAAAAAGTTTCATTGTAATCAATGTCGGCTTGTTGAGTATCTCCTCGAACTACTAAATGGGCTTTGCACCGTTCAATTGTACCATCAGCAAGATACTTAATTTTGTAGACCCATTTACACTTAATGGGCTTCTTACTATTAGGAATAGCAACAATATCCCAGGTGTGATTAGCTGTAAGAGCATCAAATTCTTTTGCCATAGCATCCTGCCATGCAGGGTGCCCTACAGCCTCTTGATAGGATGTAGGTTCATGAAGTAGGTTAATAGCAGCATCAAGACATTGAGTGGACATAGATAGATTATGAAAAGGCAAAGAGGTAGAAGAATAACAAAAATTAGTAATAGTATGATGACAAGAATCAACATCAGTAAGAACATGATTACAAACATAGTCTTGCAAATAAGATGGTGGGATATGAGTTCTAGAGGAACGACGAAGAACCGGAGGAGGAGGAGAAGAACTAGAAGCATCATAAGAAAATTGGGTAGTAGATGGAATAGAATCAGTAGTTGGGATTGAAGTAGGAGAAGGAATGGACTCGAGAGGAAGAGTGAATGAAACATCAGGAACAAAAGGAGAAAAACTGTCAAAAGAAGGAAAAATAGAAGATGAAGAAGTAAAAGAAACAGAGGGGAAAATATGCTAAAAAAATGACATCTCTAGACACAAAAATGTGATGTGTATTAAGATTGTAGAGTTTATATCCTTTCTTACCATAAGGATAACCAATAAAGAGACAAGGCAAAGCTCGAGGCTGAAATTTGTCTCTGCCATGAGTAAGAGTGGAAGCATAACAAAGACATCCAAAACTTCTCAAATGATGATAGGAAGGTGATTTCCCAAAAAGCAATTCATGAGGAGTTTTCCCATTAAGAAGAGTTGTTGGAAAAATGTTAATAAGATGAGTGGCAGTCAACAAACAATCTCCCCAAAACTTAATTGGTAATTTAGATTGGAAAAGTAAAGCCCGGGCAGTTTCAAGAAGATCCTTGTGTTTGCGCTCAACAACACCATTTTGTGTACACCGACACAAATGGTTTGATGAATAATGCCTTTGTTAAGAAGATAAGCACGTTGTCTAGTACCTGAACCAAGTTCAGATGCATTGTCTGAACGTATACACTTAATCTTAGTATTGAATTGTGTTTCAACCATTTCAACAAATCCTTGAAGAACATCAAAAGCATTACTTTTAGTGGACAACATATGCGTCCAAGTGGTACGACTATAGTCATCTACAATGGTAAGAAAATATTTATAGCCATTATAAGTGGGAACAGAATATGGTCCCCATGTATCAACATGAATCAAATCAAATGCATGTGATGTGGATCTATGGCTGGGAGAAAAAGGTAAACGATGTTGCCTAGATTTTGGACAAATCTTACATTGTTCAATATGATCCACATGTGTATTAGAAAAGAAATGTAATTGTTTGAGTTTATACAATGGCAAATGGCCAAGTCTTTGATGCCATGTAATACTAGTGACAACAGAATTACAAGAAGATTGAGAAAACAAAGTACAATTATTCAAAGAAAGACAAGGTAAAGATGGATGCAGCAGATACAACCCATGAAGAAGTTCACCAAGGACCAGTGGCTTCTTCATTGAGGGGTCCTGCAAGACGCAAGAAGTTTTAGTGAAATAAACTATGCCACTTGTATCATCACAAAGCTTGGGAACAGACAGGAGATTGTGTTTGAATTGTGGAACAAGAAGAACATTTTTTAAAGAGAGATTTGAATTTAAAATAAAAGTTCCATATTTGTGAACTTTAATAGCATGTCCATTTGGAAGACCTATGCATATAGGTTGAAAAAGAGATTGTATGTTAGTCAAAAGACTTTCATCATTATACATTTGATCAGTGGCACCCGTGTCAATGATCCAATTTGTAGTTAAAATAGAAGAATTGCAAGCCATTATACCTGCAAAGTTAGCATGACTAAGTTTAGAAGTATTGAAAGCAGCATCCCCATTTTCAGATTTCCCAGAATATGACTTTTGTAAAAGCTGCAGTAAATCACCAATTTGTTCAGAAGTTAAACCAAGTGGCGCCTGTTCTTTTTGTTCAGTCACATCAGCTTCACCAAAAGCATTGTTTGCAGAAAACCTTTTGATCTTTGTGAACTTGAAATCCTTTGGAAAACCAACAAGTCTATAACATTTGTTGGATGTATGACCAGACTTCTTACAATGAGTTCAGACCTCCGATTTCTTGTTTTCAAACCTTGAGTAGGAGTTTCGAGAATTAACATTCATTGATGAAGATTCGGTAGAAAAAATATTAGTGGAATGTATTTCTCGTTGATTCTCATCTTGAATAAGGATTGCATATGCTTCACTAACTGAAGGAAGAGGTTTCATCATGAGAATATTACCTCTAATACTATCATAACTGGAATTCAAACCCATAAGAAATTGTACTAAACGTTGATCCTCTTCTCGTTTAGCAAGAAGATGAGAAACACCACACGAACACGGAGGACTAGAATTCAACGCATTTAATTCATCCCAAATTGCTTTGATTTTGGTAAAATAAGTAGCGATATCACCACTGCCTTGTGAGATTGCACAAATACTCTTTTGTAACTAATACAATTTAGCACCATTCACTTGTCCATATCGATCATTCAGTTCAATCCACAGATTATGTGCAATTTCAGTATACAAAACGCTAGCAGATATATCTGTAGACAAAGTATTAAGAATCCAAGATATTACCATGTTGTTACATCTCTGCCATTGAGCAAGAGAGGAAGAATTAGTCGGTCTGATTGAAGTTCCATTAACGAAGGACAATTTGTTCTTCGCTGAGAGTGCAATTGTCATGGCCCGTTTCCAGGCACCAAAACCTGTTCCATCAAATGATTTTGAGACTAAAATCATTCCCGGATGATCTGAAGGATGAAGATACAAAGGATTTGAAGAATCAATAGTTAGGGCACTGGATGTGTTGCTCGATTCAGACATGATTTATGAGAACAAGATGGAAATTGATTTAATAGATGTTTAATTGAGAAGAAAAGTATCGATAAACGAACAGAAACTGAGTGAATTGAACAGAAAAAGATGATCAATTTGATCGGAGAAGATGACCGGAAAAAAACAAACTGCCGGAAAATGAACGGAATTGCAACGGAAAACGAACAGAAATGGTTAGAGCTAGTTTGGCTCTGATACCATCTTGATTTGATTGAGAAAACAAAATATGAGAAGATTCATTACTTTCATTATGATCTGGAACATACATATATACAAGGAGAAAGCAGAGCTAAACTAACAGACTAATGTGTAACTTACTAACAATTAACAGTCAACTAACTATATTAACGGTCAACGTTATCAACTATACTAACAGATTACATGTATCCTCTTGAAACATAATCTTCAAGGATGAGTTAGCTACAGGTTTCTTGATGTATCCCAGATCTTTAAACACATTATTAATCGGTAGCTTAAGGATTTGTCTCAAAAGGGTGAAACTATTAAATTGGAGCATTACAATTTTAAAGTCTTTAATAATATGCATAATAATCTTGCAAGAAGTACATTTACTGGTAACAAAATCATCATCTGAATCTGAACCTAATTCATCTTCTTCGTCATCCAGGAAGTTACTTAACCCGTCACTCAAATTGAAACCCAGGATGATGTTTAAATTAAATGAAATACAAGATAATATTCAATTTGGCGCCTAACCGTCTGAACGGTTACAAATGATGGTTACCCGCCAAATATGTGTATATATATATTGGTGAGTGACGACACCTTTGTTCGGTACCAAGATTAATTCAAACAATTCGATTAACATAAATTTCTGTTTATCCCAATTCTTGTTTGTATTGTGCTTCTGATTTCCAAGTGAGGATAGCACACACCAGTAGACTTCAAAATTGACAGTTTCTGATACATTATTTCAAGCAGAAATTAATGATCTAAAGGATACTATTCTCAGCCATCAAAAAAGAGAAGATGGTAATGTTGCAGAAATAGAAAGTTTTGTTAAAATGATTAAACTTACACACATGTTTTAGATTTATATTATTATTACCAAGCATGTAATTAACAACTAAGGATATACTAGTTGACGGGCTTAACTTGCCGTTAACAGTTAACCGGTTATTTAAACTGTATGTATGCGTGCATTTAATGAACTCGGGTATGTAATTATCATTTATCAAGTTTATTCAATACATCACTATCGAAAAACCATTTTTCATTTTGTTGATCATCTTCTAATTATATCAAATCTGTAAATTCAAACCAATTTAAAAGCAACAAAATGGTAATAGAGCATAATCCCAGGAGACGATCTACACAACTGCTGAACTGCATGACATATGGAAACATGAAAGGAGAAATAATGGAGACGAGAAACGGCTTCTATTGCCTGAACAATGCCATTAAATAGTTGATTGCAGAATGAAAGAACGAGATGCGGTCACATCCTTAATACAAGAAATAATAGATGTGGGTACTTTAGATCAAATCCAACAAATTGACAATTCCGGCATCAATATTGTAACATCCGGCCCTTCGCACCATCAATATTGTCCGTTTTACCTAAGAAGAGCTCACTGATTTGTTTTTGGTTCCCAATGAACACTTCCCAGAGGGCACCCATCCTAGTACTACTTCCACATGACAGGGCCGGCTCCGAGAATGTGAAAAAAAATTTGGGCCAAAGGCAAAAAATTTTGGGCCTTAATTATAACGAACATTTTTTTGGGTTTGAACAATTTAATTTTAAATAGCTTACTTAATTATGATTTGAGGTGTGTAAAAAACTTTTATATAAAAATAATCTTACAAATATCTCAAATAAGACTAGAACCCGTAACCTTTTGGTTAGATGTCATACCCCTTTGCCAATAGACCAAACTAATGGTTATGTAATTTTGTTGAAACATTGATTATACATATTTTTTTCCATAAAAATACATATAATTTAAAAAAAATAAAAATCGGGCCTAGCGGGGTGTCGGGGCTGTGGCCGTCGACTACCCTGCCATGGTCTAAGGTCGGCCCTGCCACATCAGCACGCACGCTTAACTGTGGAACTCTCGACTAGCATTAAGCCCAAAACGCGTTGGTGATTTAAGAGGTAAGGTACTAACTTATGAACCAAGAATCTCTCATGTCCACGGCCTATGTGGGATTTGCCTTGGGTGCTACGAACACCCCGAACTTATCGTCCTCGATGGGGTTTGACCTACCATCCAATCTAGGATGTGGGATTCACCTAAATTGTACCTCGCGACACCCTAGGGACTCACCGTCTCTGATGAGGTTTGTCCCACAATCCCTAACGGCAAAGATTTAGCTCTAATACCACTTGTAACATCCGGCCCCTCGTACCACCAATATTGTCCGCTTTGCCATGAAGAGCTCATGAATTTGTTTTTGGTTACCCCGGTGAAGACTTCCCAAGAGGTCACCCATTATTTTACTACTTCCACGAAAGCACGCTTAACTATTGGATTCTTCTCTCGTCCAGTAGCATTAAGCCCAAAACACATTGGTGATTTCAGTGGCAGGGTATTCACTTATGAACCAAGAATTCTGATACGGGATTGGCCTAGGGTGTTGCATATATCGTAGCGGGAACCGACACCGGTATATGGAGCGGTATGAGAAGAATATTTGGATAGTTGTGACAAATGATTTTGATGACGGTTACATGATGAGGGTATTCAATATCTCGAAGTAATTGAATATACGTATATGTTGATGACGTAGTATTAGTAGGACACATTGTGAATTGTATTCAACAAACTAAAAGTTATTATGAAAAGTTTAGTATAAAAGATCCTAGGGTGCTAGAATATTTTCTGGGTGTTGAAGTTGCAAGAACAAAAGAAGGTCTCGTTTTAAGTTAAAGGAAGTATACGTTGGAAATTCTTGATTCTAGTAGGGCCGACTCCGAGAAAGCAAAAAGTATTTTGGGCCGAAGGCGAATTTTTTATTTTTGGGCCTTAAGTAAAAGGAATATTTTGTTGGGTTTAAACAATTTAATTTTTATATGGGCTTACTTGGTTATAATTTGGGTTGCGTAAAAAACTTTTTTATAAAAATAGGATTAAACATGTCTCAAATGAGGCTGAAACCCATAACCTTTTGATTGGGAGTAATACTCTTTTACCACTAGACCAAGCTAGTGGTTATGTAATTGAGTTTAAACACTAAATATACATATTGTTTTAATAAAAATATATATAATTATATTTTAAAAAAAACAATTTCGGGCCTAGCGGCTGTTGGGCTAGCCGTCAACCACCCAGCTGGCCATGGATTTCAGTACGTTGGGTTGTTGTCCTAGTCAATTTCTTACAGAACACATTTAAATCCTGAAAAGACGATGGAAGTCCTCGAGTTGATGCTAGTAGGCATAGACGCTTCATTAGTCAATTGCTATATCTTCAGACTACCAGACCTGATATTGCTTTTGCTGTTAATGTCCTTAGCCAATTTGTGGCTAACCCGAGAGAAACCCATTTGGAAGCTGCGTATCATGTTCTTCGGTATTTGAAAGGTACACCAGGACAATGTATGCATCTTCCTAAAGAAGGTGGTTTCAATCTTGTCACTTATTGTGATTCTAATTTGTTGGGATGTCCCTTCTCTAAACAATCTAGGACTGGTTATTTATTACTTTTGGGAGGACCTCCAATTTCTTGGAAATCCAAGATGTGGTGTCACGCTCCTTAGCTGAAGCAGATATCGCTTTATGGCATCTACTATTAGTGAAATTCTTTGGATGCGGTGGTTATTGACTTTGCTTGATGTCAATCAAAAAGGACCGGCACCTTTATTAAGTGCATAACCTTGCAAATAAACCCTATTTTTCATGAACGCATAAAACATGTTGAGATAGATTATTACTTTGTACGAGAATGTGTCGAGTCAAAAGAGATTTAAACGATGAATATTGATTCCTAGTCTTAAATTATTTACTGATCATTTACTCACGAAACCTTTGTGTGGCCCACATCGCCGATTTTTACTTGGAAAGTTGGGTGTTCCTGACCTGCCCATCTCAACTTGAGGGGGAGTATTTGAGATATTAGAGATCCCGGTTTATTCTCCAATATATACCTTTTGTTTTTATTAGGAGATATCGTTTTCTTGTATACTTATCTATTTATTTTTGGAGTTTATTGTTTAGCTCGGTTAGTTAAACCCTGTAACCTTGTTTGGGAATTTTTTCAGTAATAATGTACGCAATTCTCCTCTGATTACTGACTTGAATACCTGTAGTAGTAGTACTCAAGAACATCAAGATTGTGCGTATGATATTTTTTTAAGCAATGTGTAAACACCATGCTTATAATACATATCAACATGGTTGTACTTGGGGTAAAAATATTGATATTTTTTATTAGTTTCTAAATGTTTTGATTCCGCTATTAATAATATGTATATAAGTAACAATCACCTTTTTTTTCATTTTATGAAATATATTGGGAATTTTGCTTTTTCTTGTCACTATACATTTCACATATTATAAAAGTTTTGTTAGAAATAAAAATGTTAATTTAATGAGTTTATTTGGTTAACTAAATGAATTACTACATGTTCAAATCATTTTGAGTATATATTATTAATTTTATGAATAGTTTCTATGGCTAACTATAAAATAAGTTGAGTGTCAGTTTAATATATAATAATATATGAATTTAAGCTATTATTTTGAGATTTCTTACACAAATTTGATATCATGATATTGTAATATTGTTATAATTCTTAAAATATCTCATTATTAGTAGCATCACCTTTTCTTTTTGTGAAATGCAACTGAAATTAAAATCTATAGGTTTTTATCTGGTCCTGAACACAATATTTCAGATGATTACAAAAAGTTTGTTGGAAATAAAAATGTTAATTAATTGTGTTTACTTGGTCAACATAACTTCTGCCTTTATTTACATATATTTGTACTTTTTTAAATAAAAAAGGCATATAAAAGTAGTAAAGTTGACGGTTTTTACATGCTACATTTGAAAATTGTACCAGCAACGTCATGATCAAAAAAAAGTTTAAATAGAAAATAACAATAATCATATCTAGTAAAATTCTCATCAATAACAAGGTTATTAAAAGGGTAAGAGGAGGGTGAAATGTAGACAAATCATACTTATTCAAATGACGAATAACAGAGATACTGTAGAAAAAAATGTAAAAATTGTCACATAATTGTAAATAAGTTAATAGCTCAAGTATATGTTTACCTTATACATAAATATATTTAATATGTAGTTTTTAAAAACTCCATCATGTTTCATTACAATTAGCATTGCCCATGTTCCACTTTTATTACAATTTTATGCTTTTGTGATGATTACTAATCAAGAGCATACATAATACTTCTTCATTTGGTATCCATAAAGCAAAAGTCGCTACATGTTCAAACAAATTTATGTGTATATTATTAGTCTTAATGTAGTTGTTATGGTTAAGTGTAAAAAAATGGATATTTTGTTAGTAAAACTAGTATAAAACCGGGGTATTGCAATCACATTTTCGGTGGTAAGTCGGTCGTAAATAGTGTTTTAACTATTATTTAAAAATGTATGTAACTTCTAAATAATATTCTCAAAGTTCTTAAATAAGTTTGTTAGTATAATAATAATAATAATAATTATATAGCACTGATATAATTGTTATAATTAATTCCTTATTTTCAGAGATGCTTTATTGAATAATTATTTTGGTCTTATTTTTTAATGGCAAATTAATGCAACACCAATTTTTGTCCAATATGGGACGTGAACACTCACTATTTAGAAGGTTTCCGATCCACCTTATGAAACACCTTGATATCATTGAGCTACAAGTCCTTTGATAATATTTTGGTCTTCATTATAAAATTTCGAGAATATCGCGTAAATGATATTTTGGTCTTTTACACCCATCACATGAGACAGCAAAATCTCTATAAATCCCCAAACCATTCACCCAGTTTATTGAACACACTCCTATGGCAAACCCATTTGCTTCATCAAAACAGCCCTCACTCTTTCCTGTGACATTTCCAAACCTCAAAATTTCAAAGGAAGAGTACCATCTATTTTACAATTACGAGCGAGCCCTTTTCAAAATCCTCCTTGGCTTGCAACATGAGGTAGCCGATGCAAAACTAGTGATCGGGTTTCTATTGTGGCTAGAAAGAGGAGGGTATACCTCATACCCTCTTGGTAAAACTTTCATCAATTATTTGTCCTTGGACGCAATCAATGAATTTGCGGATGAGGTGCTTATATGCATCATGTTGTTTCATAAGAAAGCAAACAATTTGATGTTTGAGGGAAGCAGCAAGAGCTAGAACATATCAAAGCTTCAGTGTTTTCTCGATCGGAAACAAATACATCTAGATGAGATTTATCGCCCTAGTGATTTGATATGTGATGAGGTGTATTGCATCGCCCATGATGTTTCTGCAAAAGCTTTTGATGACATCTTGGAACAATTTAGCTCTCCTATTCGGACTCCTGCGATGTTCCCTCACAGTGTTAGTGGTCCTGTACTGGCACTTCAAGGAGCGGCATCAAATGGAGTGGTAAAACAAGATTCGATATTTATGCAAGCCCGTCAGATGGCTCATCAATATCAACATCAACATCTGGTTGCCCGTGTCCCTCCTGTGACCGAATTCAGGCAATCCACATTTTTAGGCCAGAACCAGGCATATACGGGTTCTCAAAATAATATCTGATTGCTAGAACAAGAGCCAGATGAAGTGGTTCCACCAGATGATAGGACGATCTTCCTCACATTTTCTAAAGGTTACCCAATCTCTGCTGATGATGTTACACAGTACTTCTGCGGGTATATATAAAAGATGATCAATTCCAGTATTTTCGTGTTATATATTTTTGTGTGTTTGTTTTAACTTGTTTTATCTGTACAGATTGTTTGGAGATTGCGTTCAGTCCATTCACATGCAACCAGTTGAACAAGGTAGTCAACCACTTTTTGCTCGAATGGTGGTTCGCGATCTGTCTTCGGTTAGAGCAGTGATTGGGAGCGGCCCGGATGGAAAGTCAAGATACGTTATTAACGGAAAGCATGTCTGGGCCTGGAAATTTGTCCCCCGGATACCATGAAAGGATATTTAATTAACATAGACTTTTATCGGTTACATTTTGTTGTTTTAATCATCACATATAAGTTGTAATCAAGACGAGTAATATCTGTCTTAGATGTTTCGGTTTCGTATAAATACTGTAGACAAATAGATACTAGAGTTTACTTTATGGAGTAAACACGAACAACACACTGTTAGCTACGTCAATTTTCCTTATTCGATGTAACATTGACTTCGATCGGCATCAGGTGGATGACGACATGGGGATGCGGCATCAGAGGACGTCAGCCGGTTGTTGCATTAAAATTTTGAAGTCTTTAATAATATGCGGAATAATCTTGCAAGAAGTACATTTGCTGGTAACAGAATCATCATCTGAATGTCGACCTAATTCATCTTCTTCGTCATCCAGGAAGTTACTCAACCGATTACTCAAATTGAAACCCAGGATGATGTTCAAATTAAATGACATACAAGATGATATTCAATTTGAGACCCATATGGAAACTGAACCTGAACTATTCCCACATCTCCAAGCAATGAGGTAATTAGGTCTCCTCCACCTTATTACTAATTTGTTAACTCACCACTTATTGAGTCTCATGAGAATGTTCAACATATTTCAGAGGAAACTTGATGCAGGTGATGATAATAAGGTTGCGTTTGTTTTTGCTTATAAGGTCTGCAGGGAGCCTATGTCTGCGGGCGCGCAGACATAAGTTCTTGAATACTGTTTGTTTTTTAACGAAAAAAAGATCTGAAAACTGCTTTTATGGTCTTAAAAAATAAGCTTTTTTCACCATCTTTACACTTCTTCACACTTCTTAACATCATACCAAGTACCAACACCCAATGTCCAACACCACCACCACCCACCGTCCGCCACCGCCACCGTCCGCCGCCACCACCACCACCCCCGTCGGCCACAACCACCGTCCACTACCACCACCACCACCCACCGTCCGTCGCCATCACCACCCGCCACCAACATCCACCACCACCCGCCACCGCCACCACCCACCGTCCGCCGCCACCACCACCACCCCGCCACAACCATCCACCACCACCCCACCACCACCGTTCATCACCACCACCACTCATTGTCAGCCACCATCATGGTCCACCACCCACCATCACAACCGTCCATCATCACCACCCACCGTTCACTTCCTACCACAATTGTCTACCACCACCCACTTTCATAGTTCGTACACCACTACCAATTATTTTAGCAGTCTACAAACGTTAAATGACTTTTATCTACTGTAATATATATGATAGGTAACTAGTTTTCAGCTTATGCAGACGATATCCAGTTTATAAATCAAACAGTATTATATTTTCAGATTGCAGACTTTCAGACCACATCTTCAGTTGCAGACATTAAATCAGATAAAATCAGATTGCAGACAATTTTTGTCTTCAAAAACAAACAACACCTAAGAAGATTTGAATAATATTTAGCTCTATAATTATAGAGTCTTTTATTAATTATCGTATCTTTTATTTATTTGGTTTATTCAGGTTTATCTCTAAGATTGTTAGGTTCTAGTATATATATATATTGTTCTTGGTGAACGTTTATGGGAAGTTTTTGGTTAAGTTTATTGAAAAAGAACATTGTTCTTGAACCTTTGTTTCAGTTTATCGTCTTCTGATTAATCATGAATCTCTTGAGTCATTGATCGCTTTAAAAACTGCATCAGCTGGTATTAGAGCTTTTAGTTCTCAAATGGCTGGACGTGGAGATGTGTACTTGCTAGTATAGTCGCCGACAAGACAACGTCAGAAGTATGTTTGATTCACGTGCCTAGGGTAGAGATTGCTAATATACTAGCAGATTCGCCGACAGAGGCAGCAGTGGGATCTATCCCGACCCTCAGGATCTCAAGAGAGACTCCGAAAACGAGTCTGAAATCTTGAAATACAAGTAATTACACGGCTCTGACTAAGGATCTGAGCTCTAGAGTTACAACGGGAGATGCGAAAAGCAGAAACCGAGTCGAGCACCGTCGTCGGGGACGAAGGTGAAGACGGAGAGGAGCATTCGTTTTACCGTCACCCACCTTGGTTCGACGAACCGATCTATCAGGATAGTTTTACGGATGATGAACCCGATTCGAGTTCCGTAGCTTGGGAGGAAAGTGACGATGAAGAAAACACATAAATTAATGAATCTGGAAAGTCTTTTGTTCAAAAGGTGATTAATGGATTTGTTTGTGGTTGAAAAAGATGGGAAATAAACTATCATGTATTTGTATTTCTGATGGTAATTGTTGAAAGGCCGTTGATTTCAAAAATTCAATCTGAAGTAGATTTGACTGAACCTTTTATTAAGGTGGAATGAACCTTTTATTAAGGTGGAAGATGTTGAAAAATTATCAGGAATTTGTAATATGGGCAATAAAATGGTGATTTGAATTTCAGTAAAGATATGAACGGCAGGGGAGGCTCATAGGAGCCGCACCATCGACCGGGGCACATAAGATTGGGGCACAACCCTTTTTTATACATATATATTACATATATGTTTTTTGTTGTTAAAAATAAGCTAGGTTATTTGTTATGGTTTATGAAATAAGTACATGCTCAGAATGGTTTCTACTTATAATAAACTGGTCGATAAAAGTTTTATCCATTTACGCTAGCGAATAAAACTTTTTTGTTAAGGCATACAGATCTTTTTATTTTTGCTCGGCCAAGATATTTAAATTTTCGGAGACGGCCCATATGAACAACAACGATGGTAATGATTTAACTAAAAATTGTGATCATGATTTGCATGTAAACAAGTGGATTGCTATGGATTATTAATTACAAAATAGCGATTTAAATTATGTGTGGAGCAAAATCGTGAAATACAGTTTTGTGTCAACAGTTGGTTAATGGTTGTGATTTGAAGGTGCTGGAGAGACCCAGCAACCCAATAGATCCAGGTGGTACAAGTATAGAGTTGGGCAACACAATTAGTGTAGTAGAACTACTTGAGGGTCATAATAATCACTGTGAATGGGAAGAGGGTGGATGTTCCTTTTGACCCGGGTGGCTACCGAAGACAAAACTCGAAGACGAGTTTTTTTGAAAGACGGGGAAGAATGATGCAGGTGAAGATAATCAGAAGATTTGAATAATATTTAGTTCAATAATTATCGAGCCTTTTATTAATATCGTATCTTTTATTTATTTAGTTCCATATATATGTTTATGGGGCGTTTTTGTTTAAGTTTATTGACAAAAAATATTATTCTTGAATCTTTGGTTCAATCTATCATTATTTGATTAATCTCGAGTCTCTTGAGTCATTGATCGCTTTCAAAACTGCATCAAAACCGATGAACAAGGAGGTACAAGTCTCCTAGATCCCATGATTCTGTTTAAGATAGTATTTCTTCCATCGCTGAGGAGGATGTTAATATTATAAACATCATTTATTTGTTATTATTTGTAATTAACATCAGTACTTATGTAATAAACTTATTAAGATAAATTGTCGGGTAACATAGTTTTTCGGGTGCAACAGATCGTTAACCAAACAGTTTCTTTTGGTACCTAAACATCTTTTACGGTTAAAAATGACGATTACCGCCAAATATGTGTATATAGGATATTCGGTGGTTAACCTCATAAACAGTTATTAACACCAACCACCAAGTTAACTGCCAAATTTTTTGGTTGAATGTACCCGGTGTTAATAACTAAGATTCTCGATTAAACTCTCAATCGGTTATCCTTTGTACTGTGTTAATGTTACTTTACAAGTTATTGTGCATCTACGTTGTTGAACCTGATCGTGTTTGTAAGCGTTGCATCTTTTCATTTGGTCTAGCATGTAATTATTTCTAGAACCTGTTTATGAAATGACACAACGTTGCCAAGCGTTGCATCGTTTCATTTGGCGGTTTTTAAGAAGTGAATTCTTTATAAGTCGTTATAATACCGAAATTTCTACAAAAATCATTAATTTAAGTTCAGGTCTTCAAACAATTCCTTATAACCCAAATTTAATAATTTTTGGAGCTAGTTTGATATATGTTTGAATTTTTATGTATAAATTGAGCTAAAATCATAAAACATAGCTGTATAATCTGCAACAGCTTTATAATATTACAGTAACATTATTTTGTTGCAAATGTGTTAAAAATAAATTTATATAATTTTTGAAGGTTTACAACTAATATTTGATTTTAGTGCCCCTTATATACATAAAAATAGTCAAATTTAACAAAAGTAGCTTATCGTGATAATTTATATAAATTAATTAATCTTTTTTATATAAATTTGGTTGCTAAAACTATATTTGTAAATTTCTAAATAAATTTGATAATATAATATTGTAATATTACTATATTAAGTTTTAGACTATATCTTGCCTTGAGATGATTTTTTTGAACTAAATATTGCGTTCTCTACACGAATTGAATCCTTAACCTCCTATTTTACACCCTTATCACTTAATTAAAAAAGTTTGTTGGATATAAAAATGTTAATTTATTGTTTGTACTTGGTCAACTTAATTTCTCTATATATAGACCGATTTGTTGACAAAAGTTGATGGTTTGACACGTAACATTTGAAAACAGTACAACGTTAAGGTCATCATCAACAATAAAATTAAATATTTAGAGATAAAAATAAAAATATAAGAGAACATTAATTACTAATCACATAAACAAATACATGCAGTAGTTGATACAATTAATTATGGCATACGTAGAGCATCTATTAAGGGTTATCTCTTCCTTAGACCATGTGGAGTGGTGTGCTTTTCCACCCAAAAAGCCCCTAAAAGCGCCAGAAACACGCTTTGAGGGGGGGGGGGGGGGGTTGCTCCCCACACATCGTCGGACGAGGGTGGAGAGGAGTAATATGATTGGTTGTTTTATTTATTTTTTCTTTTTAATATAAAAAAATTATAAAATATTAATGAGAAAATGATTTGAATGTGCTTTATCCAATATACATTTTTTTAACCAAAAACCCCCTATGGTGACATTGCGCCACATGGAGCAAAATTCCTAGGCTCCATCCACTATACACGGTCTTAGAGGTTAAGGGTTCAAATTCTGCAGTAGACCGGTTAATTGGTTTTAGGAGTATAATTTATTTGTTAAAAAAATTAGCAAAATTCGCAAATAAATTTTTTTTCATTTTTGGTTCTTTGAAGAAACTAATAACTAGCTCAATCCCTAGCGGCAAGGAGACAACAATTGTGCTCGTTAAACCATAAGAATTTTGAAGTTTCTAAGACACAATACGTAGTTAATATATTTTTTTCTTAAACACCCCATAATGTTTATTACAAAACATATTGCCCATGCTGGGGTGTTTAGGAGACTCCTAATCTACTCCTATTAAACATGTATAATTACATAAATACATCGTCATTTAGTTAAGCGTAAAACAAATCACGTACTTTATAGAATCACATCCAAAAAAACGTCATTGGCGATTATCTTACGTCACAAATCGTTGCAAATAGCCGTTTTAACTACTATTTATACGAGTGTTTAACTTTTTAAAATACTATAAACAAAATTGTTGTATAAATCTGTTAGAATATTAATATAACACTGATACAATTGTCAAAAATTCCCCATTTTCTTGATACGTTATTGTTTTGATATTTTGGCCTTAATTATAAAACTTTCAACAACATTGAGTAAATGGTATTGTATTACACCATCACATTAGACCGCATAATCTCTATAAATAGGTAATCATTTCACCCTGTTAACCACACCTGAATTCCCAAGAAGATAAACAAACTCCCATGGCAAACCCATTTGCTTCATCAACACAATCCTCACTCTTTCCATTGACGTTCCCAAGCGTCAGAATCTCAAAGGATGAGTATCATCTTTTTTACAGTTACGAGCAAGCCCTATTTCGAACCTTAGTTGCAGTCGTGAACTTTGGGGTGAATGAGGCAGCACTTGTGATCGGGTTTCTATTGTGGCTGGAAAGAGGAGGGTATACCTCCTACGCTCTTGCTAAATTTTTTCATAGTTCTTTGAGTGTGGATGAAATCAATGAAGTTGCGGATGAAGTCCTCATATGCATTAAGTTCTTGCAGAAAAAAGCAAGCAACTTGATGTATGAGGGAAGCAGCGAAACCTGTAACATATCAAATCTTCAATGTTTTCTTGATCAGAAACGTATACATCTGGATGAGATTTATGAATATGGCGATTTGATATATGATGAGGTTTGTTGCATTGCCACTGACCTTACTGAGAAGGCTTTTGATGACATGTTGAATTTGGTTGCGCTGCCAGATCAACGAACCATGTTTGTGACCTTTTCTAAAGGTTACCCACTTTCCGCTGATGATGTTAGAGAGTTCTTCACCGGGTATATATATTAATGAACATCATTAATTATGGTGTTGTATATTTTCTATGTATTTTTTTTTTAACTTTTCTTCTGATTCGATCAGGATGTTTGGAGATATCATTGAATCCATTCACATGCTGTTGGATCAGGTGGTCAGCCAATTTTATGCTCGAATGGTGCTTCGCAATCCCTCTGGGGTTACAAAAGTGATTAAGGGTCGTTGTCTGCTTGGAAAGTCACATTACGTTATTAATAATAAACATGTCAGGGTACGGAGATTTGTCCCCAAGAAACCATGAAAGGACCGATACTTTATAGCTTAGACTTTTTTCATTTTCAGTTCGTTGTGTTAATTATGGAAAGTATATCGTAATTAAGATGTGTAATACTTATCTTAGTAGTTTCCGTTTTATATAAATAATATAGACCAATAAATATCAGATCAGTGTTTAGTGTATGTTGTTTTATAATGAAATGATGCCTTTGTGAACATAATCTTCAAGGATGAGTTAGCTAGCTACAGGTTTGTTGATGTATCCCAGATCTTTAAAACACATTATTAATCGGGAGCTTAAGGATTTGTCTCAAAAGGGTGAAACTATAATTAAATTGGAGCATTACAATTTTTAAAGTCTTTAATAATATGCATAATAATCTTGCAAGAAGTACATTTACTGGTAACAAAATCATCATCTGAATCTCGACCTAATTCATCTTCTTCGTCATCCAGGAAGTTACTTAACCCGTCGCTCAAATTGAAACCCAGGATGATGTTTAAATTAAATGAAATACAAGATAATATTCAATTTGGCGCCTAACCATCTGAACGGTTACAAATGATGGTTACCCGCCAAATATGTGTATATGTATATTGGTGAGTGACGACACCGTTGTTCGGTACCAAGATTAATTCAAACAATTCGATTAATATAAATTTCTGTTTGTCCCAATTTTTGTTTGTATTGTGCTTCTGATTTCCAAGAGAGGATGGCACACAACAAAAGACTTCAAAATTGACAGTTTCTCATACATTATTTGAAGCAGAAATTAATGATCTAAAGGATACTATTCTCAGCCATCAAAAAAGAGAAGCCGGTAATGTTGCAGAACTAGAAAGTTTTGTTTAAATGATTAAACTTAAACACATGTTTTAGATTTATATTATTATTACCATGTATGTAATTAAAATTAAAAGCTAAGGATATACTAGTTGATGGGTTTAACTCGCCGTTAACTGCTAACCGGTCATTTAAACTGTATGTATACGTGCATTTAATGAACTCGGGTCTGAAATTATCATTTATCAAGTTTATTCAATACATCACTATCAAAAAACCATTTTTCATTTTGTTGATCATCTTCTAATTATATCAAATCTGTAATTTCAAACCAATTTAAAAGCAACAAAATGGTTATAGAGCATAATCCCAGGAGACGATCTACACAACTGCTGAACTGCATCACATATCGAAACATGAAAGGAGAAATAATGGAGACGAGAAACGGCTTCTATTGCCCTGAACAATGCCATTAAATAGTTGATTGCAAAATGAAAGAACGAGATGAGGTCACATCCTTATTACGAGAAATCACTACAAGAAAGTAGCCTTATAGCGACCAAGGCTATATCGTGGACAACAGTCGTCGCCATAACTAACCTTTTGTAGACGACTTTTAGTTGGTATACTATTGATCAAATTTTTCTAAATTTTATACCCTATATTGACGGCATATCGTCGGCCAAACTTTGGGAGGGATTTGCAACATTTGAGCGCCAACTTGAAACTCTTTTTCAACGACTTGTCTTCGCTATAGCTTTAACTATTATTTTTATTTTTATTTTGTTGGTTGATAAATTAATAAAAAGAAAAAAAACTAAAAAAGTTTTATAAATCACCTGTATCGACGACATGTCTTCGCTGTTACTTTAATTATTTATTTTTATTTTTTTATTATTTGATAATAAGTAAATAAAAAAGAAAAAATCAAAATAAATAAATCACTATGTTAAGACGAAATACTCTTACTAAAGGTTAAATTAATTTTATTTATTTTTTATTAATGATTGATAGGTAAAAAAATATATAATTTTAAAACTACTATTTTTCTCTTTTCATGTATTTTTTATGCATGTGCTTACTAGTTATTTTAAATTCTCATTCGGTTATCCTTAGTGGTGTTCATGTTACTTTACAAATTATTGTGTATTTACGTTGTTGAACCTTATCGTGTTTGTAAGTATTGCATCTTTTCATTTGGTCTTGTTATTACCAGAAGTCACTAATTAACAAAATTAAATCCCAAACGCAAACTAAATATAAAATTGCATTAAGTAAATAGTTTACAAAGGAGAAATGTACTTGAATAAAAGGAGAAATGTACTTGAATTGCATAATATATTTATGAAGTTTAGCATATTGAGGCTTCCGAGCAGTGTCCTAAAACAGAAATTTCTGATGTACGGATACATTTTGAAATACAACAATCAACCAAGATGACGACCTTGATTCTGAAGAAATTCTCTATGTTCCTTCTTCAATGAATTCGTAATATATTTTTGGTTGTGTAAAACGTGTTGTGTGTGTCTCTTGTTCTTCATATCAATGATCCTTATATAGGAACCAGAATCATAAAAACCGTTTTGTAACTGTTAAACGGCTAACTCGGTTATCAAAAATATAATTGATTTCGTAATTAAAAGTAAAAAATGAATTTTAATTAGTCAAGAAGATCCCAAGATACACACAAAGCCCATCCATCTTAGCCGAATATGCTCAAATTGAGAGTTCACTTGAACTAATGTTATAAACACAAACTTTTTCTTTCTTACTTACGATGTGGGATAAGACTCATGTTAATAAAATTCCAAAAGGTCTAGCATGTAATTATTTCTAGAACCTGTTTATGAAAGGATACAACGTTTCCAAGCGTTGCGTCTTTTCATTTGGTGGTGTTTCTAAGACGTGAATTCTTTATAAGTCGTTATAATACCGAAATTTATACAAAAATCATATATTTAAGTTCAGGCCTTTAAGCAATTCATAACTTTTATACGTAGTTCATGCATTATAGAAAGCTTATAAACCAAATTTAATAATTTTCAGAGCTAGTTGATATATGTTTGAATTTGTATGTATAAATTGAGCTAAAATCATAAAAACATAGCTGTATAATCTGAAACAGCTTTTTAATATTACAATAACATTATTTTGTTGCAAATTTGTTAAAAATAAAATTTTATAATTTTTGAAGGTTTAGAACCAATATTTTATTTTAGCACCCCTCATCAAATTTAACAAAACCATATTTTAGAAACTATAAAAATTTCAAATGTTGTCTTTATTATTATGATAATTTATATATTAATTGATCTTTTTAATATAAATTTGGTTGCTAAAACTATAAATTTGTAAATTCCTAAATAAATTTGATAATATAATATTGTAATATTACTGTATTAAGTTTTAGACTATATCTAGAGTTGTTTTTTGAACTAATATTGCATTCTATGCACAGATTGAATCTTTAACCTCCTATTTTACACCCTTGTCACCTAATTAAAAAAGTTTGTTGGAAATAAAAATGTTAAATTTATTGTTTGTACTTGGTCAACTTAATTTCTCTATTTATAGACCGATTTGTTGACAAAAGTTGATGGTTTGACACGTAATTGAAAACAGCACAGGGTTAAGGTCATCATCAACAATAAAATTAAATATATAGAGAGAAAAAAAAAAATATAAGAGAACATTAATTACTAATCACATAAACAAAAACATGTAGTAGTTGAGACAATTAATTATGGCATACGTAGAGCATCTATTAATTTCTCCCCTGGATCACCATGTGTAGTTGGGCGCTTTCCTACCCAAAAAGCCCCAAAAAGTGCCAGGAACACCGCACCTGGGGCACTTTAGAGGGGGGATGGGGGGGACTCCCCACACAGCGCCGATGAGGGAGGAGAGGAGTAATATGATTGGATGCTTTATTTATTTTTTCTTTTTAATATAAAAAACAGTAATAAAATATTAATGAGAATATGATTTGAAAGAGCTCAATCTACTACATCCTTTTTAGCAAAAAATCCCCTATGGTGACGTGGCGCAAAACGCCCCCATATAACTCCATCAACTATATACGAACTATATACGGTCTTAGAGGTTAAGAGTTCAAATCCTACAGTAAACGGGCTAATTGGATTTAGGAGTATAATTTATTAATTTGTTAAAAAAAATTAGCAAAATTCACACACACACACATATATATACATACATATATATATATATATATATTCATTTTTGGTTCTTTGAAGAAACTAATAACTAGCTCAATCCTTAGCGGCAAAGAGAGACGACAACTGTGCTCGTTAAACCATTAGAATTTTGAAGTTTCTAAGACAGAATGTGTGGTTAATATTTTTTTTCTTGAACACCCCATAATGTTTTGTTACAAATTATATTGCCCATTAAGTGTTTTAAGAGACTCCTAATCTACTCCTATTAAACATGTATAATTACATACGCGCATCGCCATTTAGTCAAGCGTAAAACAAAACACGTACTTTTTAGAATCACCGCCAAAAATGGTCATTGGCGATTATCTTACGTCACAAATCGTTGCAAATAGCCATTTTAACTACTATTTACACGAGCATTTAACTTTTTTAAATACTATAAACAAGATTGTTAAATAAATCTGTTAGAATATTAATATGGCACTGATACAGTTATCAAAAGTTCCCCCTTTTCTTGATACTTTACTGTGGAACTATTTACCTACGAAGAGCTCATGGATTTGTTTTTTGTTGCTCGTGAAGACTTCCCAGAGGGCACCCATCTTAGTACTACTTCCACATGAGCACGCTTAACTGTGGAACTCTTCTCTCGCCCACTAGCATTAAGCTCAAAATGCGTTGGTGATTTAAGAGATAGGGTATTTATTTATAAACCAAGAATCTCTCATGTCCACGACCTATGTGGGATTTGCCTTGGGTGTTACAAACACCACGAACTTATCGCCCTCGATGGGGTTTTCCCAACCATCCAATCTAGGATGTGGGATTCACCTAATTTGTACCTCGTGACACACCCTAGGGACTCACCGTCTCTGATGAGGTTTGCCCCACAATCCCAGATGACACAGATTTCACTCTAATACCACTTGTAACATCTGGCCCCTCGTACCACCAATATTGTCTGTTTTGCCACGAAGAGCTCACGAATTTGTTTTTGGTTGCCCCGGTGAAGACTTCCCAAGAGGTCACTCATCCTAGTGCTACTTCCACGAAAGCACGCTTAACTACGGAATTCTCCTCTCGTCCAGTAGCATTGAGCTCAAAACGCGTTGGTGATTTCAGTGGCATGATATTTACTTATGAACCAAGAATTCTGATACGGGATTGGCCTAGGGTGTTGCATATATCGTAGCGGGAATCACCATTATGTGGAACGGTATGAGAAGAATATTTGGATAGTTGTGGCAAATGATTTTGACGAAGGTTACATGATGAGGGTATTCAATATCTCGAAGTAATTGTATATATGTGTATGTTGATGACGTAGTATTAGTAGGACACAATGTGAATCGTATTCAACAAACTAAGAGTTATTATGAAAAGTTTAGTATAAAAGATCCTAGGGTGCTAAAATATTTCCTGGGTATTGAAGTTGCAAGAACAAAAGAAGGTCTCCTTTAAGTTAAAGGAAGTAAACGTTGGATATTCTTGATGATTATGGTCAGGCGACTCCGAGAAAGCAAAAAAAAAAATTGGGCCGAATGCGAATTTTTTTTTTGTCTTAAGTAAAATGAATATTTTGTTGGGTTTTAAACAATTTAATTTTTATATGGGCTTACTTGGTTAAATTTGGTTTGCGTAAAAAACTTTTGTATAAAAATATGATTAAACATGTCTCAAATGATGCTGAAACCCATAACCTTTTGGTTGGGAGTAATACCCTTTTATCACTAGACCAAGCTAGTGGTTGGAGGTAAACACGAATACACGGAGGCGGATTTTGATGCGGTTTAGGAAGATTGGTCAGCGTATACGACACAGCATATATTTCGTTAATGATATGTATTATATTAATTTTGTTAACTTGGGCATTATATGTAATATTTTGATTCAAGATGTTTAATTTAGAAATAAAATGTATATTTTTGTTGCTATATTTTGAGTCATTAATTTAAATATTATTAATTATATGCAAAACAAAAAAAAATTAAAAAATTAAAAGTTATACGATGACATGCATAAATGCATGTCGTTAATTGGTGTCGTAAACACCAGTATTGAAAGCGCGTCATAAATGCATGTCAAAAACGCGTGTCACAAACGGGTGTCATTAAAGTGTGTCATGAAGTATGACATGCGGGAAGCGTGTCATATTCAATTTATGGCAGAGGCTTCAATGACACACATTTGCGCGTCATAAGGGCCCTTTAATGACACGCAATGCGTGTCATTGAAGGCTTTTTTCTAGTAGTGGTAATTGAGTTTAAACACTAAATATACGTATTGTTTTAATAAAAATGTATATAATTATTTTTATAAAAAAAAATTCGGGCCTAGCTGTTGTCGGGTCAGCTGGCCATGGATTCCAGTACGTTGGGTTGTCGTCCTGGTCAATTTCTTACTAAACACATTTTAATCCTGAATAAGAAAAAGCCGATGGAAGTCCTCGAGCTGATGCTAGTAGGTATAGACACCTCATTAGTCAGTTGTTAAATCTTCAGACTGCTAGACCCGATGTCGCTTTTTCTGTTAATGTCCTTAGCTAATTTGTGGCTAACCCGAGAGAAACCCATTTGGAAGTTGCGTATCATATTCCTCGGTATTTGAAAGGTACACCAGGACTATGTATACATCTTCTTAAAGAAGGTGGTTTCAATCTTGTCACTTATTGTTCGGATGTCCCTTCTCTAAACAATCTAGGACTGGTTAGTTGAGGACCTCCAAATTCATGGAAATCCAAGAAACAGGTTGTGGTGTCACGCTCCTTAGCTGAAGCAAAATATCGCTTTATGGCATCTACTATTAGTGAAATTCTTTGGATGCGGTGGTTATTGACTTTGCTTGATGTTAATCAGAAAGGACCGGCACCTTTATTCAGTGCGTAGCCTTGCAAATAAACCCTATTTTTCATGAACGTATAAAACATGTTGAGATGGATTGTTACTTTGTACGAGAATGTGTCGAGTCAAAAGAGATTCAACCGATGAATATTGATTCCAAGTCTCAAATTATTTACTGATTTACTCACGAAACCTTTGTGTGGGCCACATCGCCGATTGTTACTTGGAAAGTTGGGTGTTCGTGACCTGCACATCCCAACTTGAGAGGGAGTATTTGAGATATTGGAGATCCCGGTTTATTCTCCAATATGTATCTTTTGTTTTTATTAGGAGATATCGTTTTCTTGTATACTTGTCTCTTTATTTTTGGAGTTTATTGTTTAGCTCGGTTATTTAAACCCTGTAACCTTTGTTTGGGAACTTTTTTCAGTAATAATGTACGCAATTCTTCTCTGATTACCGACTTGAATACCTATAGTAGTAGTAGTACTCAAGAACATCAAGATTGTGCGTAGGATATGTTTTTAAGCAATGTGTAACACCATGCTTATAATACATATCAACATGGTTGTACTTGGGGTAAAAATATTGATATTTTTTATTAGTTTCTAAATATTTTGATTCTGCTATATTAATAATATGTGTATAAGTAGCAATCACCTTTTTTTTTCATTTTATGAAATATATTAGGAATTTTGGTTTTTATTTGTTACTATACATTTCACATATTATAAAAGTTTTGTTAGAAATAAAAATGTTAATATTAATGAGTTTATTTGGTTAACTAAATGAATTACTACATGTTCAAATCATTTTGAGTATATATTATTATTTTTATGAATAGTTTCTATGGCTAACTATAAAATAAGTTGAATGTCAGTTTAATGTATAATAATATATGAATTTAAGCTATTATTTTGAGATTTCTTACACAAATTTGATATCATGATATTGTAATATTGTTATAATTCTTAAAATATCTCAGTATTGCCTTGTCTTTTTGTGAAATGTAACCGAAATTAAAATCTATAGGTTTTTATCTGGTCCTGAACACAATATATCAGATGTTTACAAAAAGTTTGTTGGAAATAAAAATGTTAATTAATTGTGTTTACTTGGTCAACATAACTTCTGTCTTTATTTACATATATTTGTACTTTTCTAAATAAAAAGGCATATAAAAGTAGTAAAGTTGACGGTTTTTACATGCTACATTTGAAAATTGTACCCGGCAACGTCATGATCACGAAAAAAGTTTAAATAAAAAATAACAACAATCATACATAGTAAAAATCTCATCAATAAAAAGATTATTAAAAGGGTCAGAAGATGGTGAAATGCAGACAAATCATATATATTCAAATGACAAATAACAGAGAGATTGTTTTCATAAATGCTGCAGAAAAAAATGTAAAAATTGTCACATAAATGTAAATAAGTTAAAAGCTCAAGTATATGTTTGCCTTATACATAAATATATTTAATAAGTAGTTTTTAAAAACCCATGTTCCACTTTTATTACAATTTTTATGCTTTGGTTATGATTACTAATCAAGAGCATACATAATACTTCCTCACTTAGTATCCATAAAGCAAAAGTCACTACATGTTCAAACAATTTATGTGTATATCATTAGTCTTAATGCAGTTGTTATGGTTAGTGTAAAACAATGGATATTTTGTTAGTAAAACTACTAGAAAACCGGGCAAGTGCAATCACATTTTCGGTGGTAAGTCGGTCGCAAATAGTGTTTTAACTATTATTTAAAAATGTATGTAACTTCTAAATAATATTCTCAAAGCTCTTATATAAGTTTGTTAGTATAATAATAATAATATTATTAATAATATAGCACTGATATAATTGTTATAATTAATTCCTTATTTTCAGATATGCTTTATTGCATAATTATTTTGGTCTTTTTTTTAATGGCAAATTAATGCAACACCAATTTTTGTCCACTATGGGACTTGAATCCTCTCTATTTAGAAGGTATCCGATCCACCTTATGAAACACCTTGATATCATTGAGCTACAAGTCCTTTGGTAATATTTTGGTCTTCATTATAAAATTTCGAGAATATCGCATAAATGATATTTTTGTCTTTTACACCCATCACATGAGACAGCAAAATCTCTATAAATCCCCAAACCATTCACCCGGTTAATTAAACACACTCCTATGGCAAACCCATTTGCTTCAACAAAACAGCCCTCACTCTTTCCTGTGACATTTCCAAACCTCAAAATTTCAAAGGAAGAGTACCGTCTATTTTACAATTACGAGCGCGCCCTTTTCAAAATCCTCCTTGGCCTGCAACATGAGGTAGTCGATGCAAAACTAGTGATCGGGTTTCTGTTGTGGCTAGAAAGAGGAGGGTATACCTCATACCCTCTTGGTAAAACTTTCATCAATTATTTGTCCTTGGATGCAATCAATGAAGTTGCCGATGAGGCACTTATATGCATCAAGTTTTTGCAGAAGAAAGCAAGCAACTTGATGTTTAGGGAAGCAGCAATAGCTATAACATATCAAAGCTTCAGTGTTTTCTTGATCGGAAACAAATACATCTAGATGAGATTTATCACTCTAGTGATTTGATATGTGACGAGGTTTATTCCATCGCCCACGATGTTTCTGCAAAAGCTTTTGATGACATCTTGGAACAATTTATCTCTCCTATTCGGACTCCTGCGATGTTCCCTCACAGAGACTCCTCTTTCGCACCATCAAATGGAGTGGTAAAACAAGATTCGATATTTATGCAAGCCCGTCAGATGGCTCATCAATATCAACATCAACAGATGGTTGCTCGTGTCCCTCCTGTGACCGAATTCAGGCAATCCACATTTTTAGGCCAGAACCAGGCATGTACGGGTTCTCAAATTAATACTCGATTACTAGAACAAGATCCAGATGAAGTGGTACCACCAGATGATAGGACGATCTTCCTCACATTTTCTAAAGGGTACCCAATCTCTGCCGATGATGTTACACAGTACTTCTGCGGGTATATATATAAAAGATGATCAATTCCAATATTTTCGTGTTTTATATTTCTGTGTGGTTGTTTTAACTTTTTTTATTTGAACAGATTGTTTGGAGATTGCATTCAGTCCATTCACATGCAACCAGTTGTACCAGGTAGTCAACCACTTTTTGCTCGAATGGTGGTTCGCGATCTGTCTTCGGTTAGAGCAATGATTGGGAGCGGCCCGGATGGAAAGTCCAGATACGTTATTAACGGAAAGCATGTCTGGGCTCGGAAATTTGTCCCCCGGATACCATGAAAGGATATTTAATTAACATAGACTTTTATCGGTTACAGTTTGTTGTTTTAATCATCACATATAAGTTGTAATCAAGACGAGTAATATCTGACTTAGATGTTTCAGTTTCGTATACATAATGTAGACAAACAGATCTAGATCAATGTTTTATGACGTGTTTTTATTTGGACAAGCGTTTACTATATAGAGTAAACACGAACAACACACTGTTAGCTACGTCAATTTACCTTGTTCGATGTAACATTGACTTCGGCATCAGGTGGATGACGACATGGGGATGCGGCATCAGAGGACGTCAGCCGGTTGTTGCAGTTATTCGCTATAGGAGTTGTAATTCAACGTCATTTTCTTTAATGATAATATAACCGTATATATAAATTTACAAAGCAATCTTTTATTTAGAGATAGGATTTACTACAAATAATGAGAATAAACAGGAGATATACTCCTAATTTATACATATACGCTATTAGAGTTTGGATCAAATACAAATGAAATTAACGTGCTAATTGTAAGAATCAAGTAGAGTAATTATATATGCAAGTAGAGTAGCTATGTAATTACATCATAGAGTAATTATGTAATTACTCTATGATGTAATTACATAATTACTCTATTTGTATATATAATTACTCTACTTGATTCTCACAATTAGCACGTTAATTTTATTTGTACGTTAACTTCCCCTACGCTATTATACCCCACAGTCGAAGCAGGAGGTGGACAGATTCTAAGACCGGTTCCGAATTCGTCAAATAGCGCTTGGGTAGCCTTTTGGTGAAGATGCATGCAATCTAGTAACGTCATGGAACATGAGGGACACGAATATGACCCCGCTGGACATGTTCACAAACAAAACGAATGTCTAATTCAATATGTCAGGCCCATTGGTGTTAAACCGGGTTACCTTAGAGATATACATGCTACGACGTTGTCACAATAAATTAGTGTGGCACGAGCTAGTGGTCGATGTAGCTCTAGTAATAAACTTCGTAGCCAAATATTTCATCGACAAGATTAACTACACCTTAGTTCTAGGCCTCAACGCTCAAGTGGGAATGGTGGTTTGTTGTTTTGAGGACCACAATATGAGGTTGTCCCCAATGGATACATAGTAACCTGATGTGGAGTGTCTCATGTCTAGGTATCATGTCCTATAGGCGTCTGTGTATGCCCGCAATGGATAAATCTGGTTGCAGCAGGTTTTGAACGGCTAAATATAATATACATATTAGTTTCATAAATATGTTAAAAACCTTTAATATTTGCATTTCGCCAACAAAGTTGAGGGGTAACCCGGGCTACCCCTAAACGTAACCTAAATCCGCCGTTGGTTTGGTGCATAAAGAATGCGGTTCAACTTTAAAGGTGAAAAGGATGGTGAAAGAATTCGATTTCCATATTCGTCAACGGGAATGGTTGTGCTATTTCAGTTATATCTTGTAAAATGCTATCATTAAAAATAATACTTGAAACCTTGGTTATTTGTCATGTGAGTAGTTGCGCTGCTATCCATATACCATGTGTTGTTGGGCAGGTTGAAGGATTTTTCTTTCCCGCTGCATAGGCCTTATTGGGTCGCGGCCCAAGTATGCCGGGAGAGTTGGGCTGAGTCGACCTATGGGCCGAGAGCTAGTAAGAAAGGGGCAGGGTGGGCTGTTGGTCCATTGAGGCCATGATGGAGTAGAGAAACTGTGTGGTGGGTTGGCCCATAATTGTTGATGTGGAGAGTTCCATGGGCCTGGAAGGGATCCATTGGTTTGAAGAGCCTAACCATGGTTGCGCACAGTGGAGCCGTGACCCTTTTAGCTTGACCACGGCCCCAGCGTGTCATGCTATTTTGTTGTCGGTAGTCAAGGAGGGTAAGGGACACGGCCAATTGATCGACTTTTGGAGCCTCTCTGTGTAGTGCAGTTCCGGAAACTTGGGTGGCATTCAAGGCTTGATTAGCCTTATTTGATTCTTCCAGAAATTCCCTAATATTGCTCATTTATACCAGTAATCAGTTGAAGGACCAGCTGTTATGTGGACAGAGGTGTGCCCACATTAGTCAATTGATCAGTTATAACTTTCACTGCTTGGAAATGAATTTCGAAGAGCTCTGACCAAGATGGTATTGGCCGGTTTCCGATTCAAGGGTGATGGGGATGAGGTTCTTCATATTGGAGACAGTTACGGCAGGATGGATTTTGGTGTCCATGAGTAGGGATGCTGGTTAATTGTAGGGGAAGGATCAAGGCTTCCGGAAAGCGTAGAAGATGAGGTAGCAGCGGCTAGGTTAGCTGACTTGATACCATATAGGAATTGTAATTCAGTGTGATTGTATTTATTGATAATAACCATATATATAAAGTTACAAATTTATGAGAATAATCAAGACACATATTCATAATATATACGCTATTATTCGCAAATCGTCGCACCATTTGGTGAAAACAGCATAACGCTTGGGTTAGAATAAACATGGATGACCCAACTCTTGAAACTCACCTTTGATTTGATTTAACTTAATTTTCATTTAGATTTACATTTAAAAAGGTTCCGATTTGATTTCGTGATTTAGATTTAACAGTGAATTTGTATAAACTTTTTAGCTTATAGTTACGGTACCAAATCTGGATAAAAGAAGGATTTATAACAGGACTTTTGAAGAGGGCCTCGGATTAATTTCTTAGGTCGCTTGGGCCACCAAATACGCTGGGCCGCCCTTGAGTATTAATAGGTATAACCTATTTGTAAATTTAACTTACCGAATTCGTATGTATAAATAGATTGATTGTTTTTTTAACAAAGCTGCAATCCTTAAATCATCACTGATAATAATTGGTATAAATATCTTGCAATCAAGAACGAAAACAAACCTATTAAATTCATAAAATCCAGGAAGGATGAAAAGGATTAAACAGAATTCACAAATCCTGATCATCAAGTTGAACGCAGAAGAAAAAAAAAATGAGAAGCAATCAAGAATTCAAGGGAATTCAAAAATAAAATTCGAAAGGTTCAAAATTTAAATTGCAAGACTAACAGAGGTTCAGTGCAGTTCAAATCAAGATAATTATCAAAGCAAATGGACTATGATCGAGAGCTAATGGAACCCACTGCAGAGACACAGCTTGATACCAAGAAAGATAAGACTGCAATTGCGTATTCATTTCAGTCATTGTCAGAAGATTTAATTATTCAAGTAGCAAAACACAAAAATACAAAACAAGTAGGGGACACATAAAAAACTAGACACATAGGTGTCGTCGAGTGCAAAATGTAAAAATACAAACTCTGAAATCAACATTTGAAATGGTGCGATTGTGCGAAAGATAAGGTAGACAAATTCGCAGGAAGCGGCTGAGTAGCCTTGTCTACAATGCAAATAGCTTGGGCTCTTACTTCGATGACTTAACCCTGGTACAACTTATTAATTCAACCCCTGAGTGTTTGATCACAAATACCGTAGAACAATACTCGGACTTGAATGATTAAAAAACTATGAAGAATTCATACGCTTCAAGGAAATTTCAGATAAATGAACCAATTATACCAACAAACTTTTGTTTTGATTCCATGAACGAAGAATGGGCATGGACATAATTTTAGATTAACTATAGCAGAGGTAGGTTCCAATAGCGATAAGGACTAGGTCCAGGCAAAACCAGTTACCAACAAAGAGGAGAAAGACATAACTCTTTTGAACCAAGAAAAAAATACAAATACCTATAAGAAGTATCATAGAATTGAAATGGATAAAAAGATAACAGAAAAGTTCAAGGAGTCATATTAAATGTTTAACTGTGAGCAGTTGGAGTCCACGGCCGGGTAGGAGGGGGAGGCAGGGAGATCGACCGACCCTGGCCGAACACCGCGCTAGGCCTGGAACTTTTTTTTTAAAATTTATAATATTTTTTTAAAAAAAATATATGTATCCTTAATGATTAAACCAAATTACTCAATTTATTTAAGCAATTTTTTATATTAAAAAAATTTGTACATCCCAAATCATAACAAATAAGTTCATTTAAAAATTTAATTGTTTAAGCCAGATAAAAAAAACTATTTTTACTAAAGGCCCAATTTTTTTCTCGCCTTCGGCCCAAAATTTTTAGTGATTCTCGGAGGCGGCCTGGAAATGGACACAACGTTTGACATTGCTCAAAGACCCAACCAGACCCAAGGAGAATCACAATTGTGCAAGAAACCGAGGAATCAATATTACTAAAGTAAACCTTTGAAGATAGAGACCAAAGGAACAATTTTCCTTGACAGTGTTGCAGGCAACCACATTGACATGCCGAAGAATGTTCATACTTTACTGAACTAAACGAAAATATAACAGGAAGAGTCAAATTTGGAGACGGGTCATCTATAGAACTAAAAACAAAAAGGGTCCATATTTTTCAAATGCAAAAGGGAGAACAAGACTAATCCAAAAAGTCTACTTCATACCTCACTTATGTAGTAATGAAGAATGAATATCTTTGGATAAGAGACTTAAATGAAAGATTACTATTAAAAGTCCAAGGTCAAGAAACAGGTTGTCCAAAAATTATGAACTACGCATGGCATCACTTGTCTGTCTCCTCTCACAGATTGAAGATAAAATTTGGCTTTGGCATGGCGGGCTATGACATCCAAACTTCGACTCATTGATACTTCTAAAAAAGCGAATGGCATGGGGTATTCCTAACACAGCACACCCAACACAATTATGTGACACATGTCTTGCGGGAAACAAAGTAGAATGGCACGACACTCCTACACAGGCCAAATTTGGAGTAATCACACCCAAAACAGATCTAGGTAATCATCATTTCATCCTACTGGTCAATGATGGCACAGGCCCTTTGTTGCAGCAATTAACACAACAATAGAACACAACGTTCGACTCTTTTGATTAATTGAAAAATGAGAAAACAGCAAACAAAGAACATACGACTCTTTCCTAACCCTAGCTGCTGGAATATATATAGGCCCATTCATACACACACGTAGCATAAACGTGTTGAATAGCCCACGACTAAAACCTGAAAACATGGCCCACTACTTTAACCCACTACTTTAACATAACAAACATGTGACTAAATAAATAACTTCCTAAACACTTGACCCTTTAAACTTGAATTTCTTGTTGACCCGTATCCGACCCGGTTTGACCAGTCAAGATTAACCCAACATTCAGCCCCTTAATCTTGACGTCTTGGCCTGCATATTCAAAGAAGTGCTGGTTCTTCCTCTTCGATCAAGTTTGCTTCATTATCCTTGTCTTCCCATTTGGTGCATTCATACCCGAAATGCCCAAATTCTCCACACTCAAAACAACGAAACTTACTCTTGTCACCGCGACCCGAGCCGCCTCTTCCACGGCCTCTTTCACCTCTACCTTGCTCATTTGAACCCAAAAGCAACAATTGTCCTTGATTTTCTTCCTTTTCTTCATGACTTTGAAGGCGTTCTTCATACGCTCTTAGTCTTCCAACAACTTCTTCAAAACTCATGGTTTCAATATCAGAATATTGCTCAATAGGGGCTACAATTGGTAGGAACTTCTTTGGCATCGAGGTAAGAAATTTTCTTACGATTACTTCTTCTTCAAGATTTGAACCGAGGCTTTTGAACTTAGCTACTATAGCACTTATCTTACTCGAGAAATCATTGATAGTCTCGTTCTCCTTCATCTTCAACATCTCTAATTCTGTCCAGATTGCAGCCTTGCTTTTTGAACTCGGTCGGCTCCTAAATACCGAACCCAAATTGCTTCCCAAACATCTTTTGCATCCTTATGTTTGGCAACTTGTAGGAGGATATCTTCCAGTAAGGTTTGAAAGATAATTGCTTTCGTGGTGTAATTCTTTCTCTCTTCCACAGTTGCTCCGATTACGGGATCCACCGCATCCCACAAACCGTATGCCCTAAGCACCGTCTCAACCAAAATTGACCATGACGTGTAGTTAGTTTCAGTCAATTTGGGACATTGAAGTGGTACGTTACCTTGCTCACGAACCACCAACGGACCTGCGTTTCCTGCCATTCTTTCTTCTTGATTTTTTTTCTCGGTCTTCTTTCTTGCTGGTCTATCTTTCTCCTTCTCTTTCTTGCTGATAGATCAACTTTGTTCTTCTCTTTCTTCTTTCTTCTTTCTAGCGATTTCTTACATGTAAATCGCCTAACTTCTTTCGATCCGGATGAAACCTTAGGCGCTCTGATACCAATTGATGGCACAGGCCCTTTGTTGCAGCAATTAACACAACAATAGAACACAACGTTCGACTCTTTTGATTAATTGAAAACTGAGAAAACAGCAAACAAAGAACTTACGACTCTTTCCTAACCCTAGCTGCTGGAATATATAGGCCCATTCATACACACACGTAGCATAAACGTGTTGAATAGCCCACGACTAAAAACTGAAAACATGACCCACTACTTTAACCCACTACTTTAACATAACAAACATGTGACTAAATAAATAACTTCCTAAACACTTGACCCTTTAAACTTGAATTTCTTGCTGACCCCTATCCGACCCGGTTTGACCAGACAAGATTAACCCAACAATCAACCAATACTCATGCTACTTGTGCATATATATGTTAAAAACATAAGATCAAGTATATGCATCTTCAAGAAATAAAAAGGGAAGCCGGATACAAACCAGAGAAGAACTAAAACAATTAAGAACCGATCGTGGTAGGGAATTCACTACAAATTTACTTATGAAATCCTGTAAAAAAGAAGGAGTCTAATGTCAACTCACGGCACCTTACTCCGCCAACAAAATGCAGTACTAGAAAGGCAAAATCAGTCAATTTTAAGCACAATAAAGAGCATGCTTATGCCCATCAAAATGCTAGAAGATTTCTTCTTTTTGGGTTGATGGAACTCCGTGTGTGGTGTACATACTAAACCGTGTACTTAGTGTTGTAAAGCGCGGCCTAGGCGGCCGAGTACCTGGCACCTACTCGCTACTCGGGAGGGAACTGAACCGCTTTTCTTCAACTCAGTCTCACTCAGACCTACTAGGTCAAAATGGTCATACACCATCTTTATTCACTGATTTTCGTTGTTCTTCACGGAGATACTCTGGAATAAAAGAATTAAATGATTCTTATCTCTATAATATTAAAGAATGAATATTGGTTTTTGAAATACTATAGTATTTGGACATGTATTCTTTTGAAAATCAAAACACTGCTTGGCTTGGTAAACTACCCCGTTTGATCGTCACCGCTTCATATAGGGTGGAGTGGTGTCGCCATTGAGAACCAAGAGACTACCGTGTTGAGTCCGGGTTCAAAATTTTTGGACAAAAAAAAAATGGTAAATTTAGACTACGTAACAATTTTTTTTTCGAAAACGAATAAATTCACACTACTTAGCAAAAAAAAACGGGGGGGGGGGGGCTAAGGGAAACCTCGCCCATGTATAAAGTGCTCTCATTAGGGACATGTGTATGAAATAGAAATAACCGAACCTTAATCGGAATACCAACATATATAACTGTTGATATGCTTAATGGAGTCAAAACATTGAGTTAGGCTATAAACACGTTATTTTGAATGTCTGGATATTTATTACGTTTGGATAACTCAGTATTTGATATTTTAATTTGTAACTTTAGATGGAATTTTTATATAATTTTGATATATGTGATTTAAAGAATATGAACACTATTAGCAGGTTTAAAGTTGAAAATGGCTGGAGCAAAAAAAATATATAATAAATAAAGTAAATACATCTTGGTCACAAGATGTATGAATATGCAATAGTACTATAATACGGTGTCAAAATGGTCACAAGTTTGTAAAAGGTGGCGCAAAAACGGTCACTCGGTCTCAAAACGATGGCAATAAGAGCCTGTAAAATGAGAAGGGGTGGCAAAATTGGGGATTGGTTTTATGGTCGCAACATTTATGACTGTTTTCGTAGTTACAAAATCCAGCTACGTGTGTTTTTCCTACGGCATTATTGGTTAAAATAGTTGCAATATGGCAATTGCTAAGATTTCTTGAGTTTCTTGTTGAAATTCAGAGTTGAACTTTTATGCATCAAGATCGCTCTGATACCACTAGTGTGGATCGATTGGGATTCATATTCATATTGGCCAAATTATATAGAAAGGAACCAGAGAGAAATTAAATAAGAAAGAGGGCTTCAAACAATTTCCTGGCTTTCTGCACATATGCCGTTAACAACTAGCAAACTCCTTGAAAGAATTACAACTTACAAGGATAATACTCTAGACCACTAACTAAACACACCATGGGTAATTAATCACCATACGCCACAAGTTTTGGATTGACCATGCTTTTGTAATGAATACCAAAATCGACAGTACCTTTTATGTAACGATGAATCTGCCTTCCAGCTTCCCAGTGATCATGTTTCGGGTTCTCCATTAACCTGCTTATATAACTTACTGCGTAAGAAATGTTCGATCTTGTAGTGGTCAGGTACACCCTTTTATCTGGAATCCTTTTGACAATTTTAATCCATTTCCGTTGGTGTAGTACAAGGTATTGCATCTTCCATTATGAAATTTCAAGATTTATTCCTATGCATCTCTCTTCTATATGAGATAGCAAACTCTTCAACTTTAATGCCAAGGAAGTAGTGAAGTGACCTAAGTTTGTCATTTCAAATTAAGACTTCATAGACTTCTCAAAATCATTGAACAATGCAGCACTGTTTCCTGTAAATATTAAGCCGTCTATGTAGATGCACACAAACAGGTAAATTTCTTCTTCTTTAATGAACAACGTGTGTTCATAAGGATGTTTTCTGAATTTATTAATAATTAAAGGTGTATTGGTTTTTATTAATCTCAAATATCATATTTTGGTCGTTGTTGGTCCGAACCTGAGCACCACCAACTAAACCAACCACCACCATTTGAGCACCACCACCCGATTCCGACGATGGTTCTAGGTACTGGCGACCTCAATAATTTGGGTTTTTACTTGAAAAAGGTTCATAAATGTCCAACATAAGGTTACAAAGATGTTTGGGATGAAAATGTTTAGTTTTCAAAAATAAATGTGGGTATTTTGGACAATTACGTTTTTCCAACGACATATAACTAACAGCCTTAGAATTCTATTAGTCGTGAATTGTTGGGACGATGATAGTTGAGATTAATAAAAATCAATGCACCTTAATTAAATAGGCTTCTATTCAGCTATAACAAGCATGCAGAGTTCCTCCTTTATGTGGCAAACCCTATGTTCCTTGTTTTCTTTTAAATACATACTCTTGCGGTTGTTCAATGTACACCTCCTCCTCCTCTAAATTCCTATTTAAAATTGTCACATAAATTTAAGTCACACATTATCATGTAGTTATGTCCATATGTATGTGTCTGAAACAGAAACACTATAGAGTATTTAGTTAGCGCCGAAACCGTCACAGTTGCGCCTCTTTGAACCAATGTGACAAATGGGGCAAGTTTGGCTTCTTGGTCAAAGTTAACCTTTAAGAGTGGATTAGGAATTTCCAATGGAATGTTTTATCATCAAGGGTCTTTTAAGAAATTTGGAAAATGTACAATTTTCAAGTAATTCGGTCAAAGTTGACTTTTGGAATAATTTTGACTTTATACGGGTCAAAATTGATAAGTGGAAATGGTTGTAAAATCAAAGCAAGCTCGGTTGAACAAGACTCAAATATTTTTTGGTATGAAGTCTTTTGTTGATTATTGATTTATTGGAATGATTTGTAGGTGGTACTAAGTAGAGTTGTTCACGAACCAAGCGAATGTTTGCTTGTTGCTTGGCTCGTTTACAACCATTGGACCGAACGGTTGAAATTTGAATCGAGCGGAAATCAAAACGAGCCAAAATTAAATCGAGCGATTTTCGAGCATTATTTATTTCTTTTTCACTCTAAAATATTCAATAAAAACAATTTTGAATGTTGTAAATAATATATTTTGTAAACAAATTAGTAGTTTTTAGATAATGCGTAATATGTTGTAAATTTTTAGGAGAAATAAGCTTGAAGTGAAGATATGATAAACATGTAAACAAACTTATGGTATTCTGCAAACTTGAATCGAACTAATGAAACTGTAAATTTGACGGGATTGGAACAATTTAAAAGGGTTTAAAAAGTTGTATACTTATATTTTATGTTTGTTGTCTACATATTTATATATTTGGTCATATATAATTGTATATAAAATAAATTAAAATTATTCGAGTTGAACCGAACCGAGCAAACCTTTGCTCATTGCTTGGCTCGTTTACAAACCGAACCGAGCAGAGCGGCTCATTTACGATCGATCGAAAAAAATGAGCGAGCATTTTCCGAGCGAGCGGCGAGCGGTTTGGACGGCCGCGGTACCGAGTCTATGATGAAAATGACGGGGCCCAGTTCCTACTAGGCTACTAATATTAGCAAAGATGTTGGGCTGACTTTTGAAGCCCGGATTGCTGATGGTGAATTGGTGATGGTGTCCTAACTCGTAAGGCCGGATTTGATTTATGGATCAGGATGTGGAAATGACTTTGGGCTTTAAACCAACAATTGTTGGCCCCTTATTTTCTTACAGTTCAACTGGGCTGTTATTTGCATTTTGGTTCAAGGACTTTGGAAATAGTCACGATTTCATTTAACTACTGTTATTATAAATATAAATATAAATATAATTAAAATGCATCTGGTCGGCCTCTCACATAAAACACTGTAGATCAAAAGTATTGCAGAATGTACAACATGATGCCACAACTTCTTGCAACGTGTTCACCTTCCTCTTCCTTGCCACGTTCACTAACCAGGCGTCAGACCCTTCTTTCATTCCATCATTATCACTAACCACACCTCTTCTCCTTCATTCTTTTCTTTTCTTTTGATTTTGGAAACACAGCAACAGAAAGCTTCGTCGACGTATCCGAGATCGGGTGGCCGTGTCACATCTTCGTAGACGTGCGGAGGCAGTGTTCAAGGCTTGCATGTCTCAGATCAGTGATTCAAAAGCTACCCACGACAGCTTAGGTAAGTCAAGTATCATCCGATTGAGTTTTCCACCGTTGGGTCGTTTTTTTAGTAGACTATTGATTCTAAAGATGGTTTTAATCAGGTTGTCATCGGTCGTCGGAAACCGAACCGACGAAGGATCATCAAAAGATATATCAGTAATGGCTCAACTACCGTCTCAACTCAGGTTCTAATTAATACACTCAAATTTGGTTTAAGATTTTATCAATTTCTCATAATTTTGTATATATAACCACTGACTGATTGTATACTTATGTGATTTTGGTGTAGATGGTTATGGTAAGATAACAGGGGTGATGCAAAGACTTTCTTTTCTAAATTGAATATAGAAAAACTTCAAATTAAGCAGGTGAATAGCACTTGCTTAGCTTTAATTTGTTCATTGTATTTCATATGTTGTGTACTGAATAAAGGTAGTATGATTGATGCTAAATTGGAATGATATATGGCAAACACATTTTTTTATGATTTGGCAACTTCTAAATGTTTGTTTATGTAGGAATCTGGATTCTTCAAGGAAGGAAATCTAGAGGAGGTACATTACTTTTCATGCTTCTTTTTTATCATAGTTTGATAGAAGTTGAATTGCACAAATGCGTATTTAGAGTTTGGAATGTGTGTGCAGTTTGCTTGGCTCAATTGATCATTGTGTAATTTGTCACTTTGGTAACCAACTAACACGCATGTCCTTTGTTCAGTTCATAATATAACAATTCAAGGCAGCGAGCCTGCTCAATAATTCTGCATCAACTCACCCCTCTATCACGCCTCAAATCATTCATGGTGAATTCATCTCTTTACCAAATTTTGAATTTGTGAATTGAATGCCAAATTAGACAAAGTTATATTAATATGTTTACTTTGTGTTTAGGCAACTTATTTGCCCCAAACAAAATAAATGAAACAAGTACATGCTTGCCCCATTTGCTATGACATGTTAATATGGAATAGTTAATTTTTATGTGTTAAGTTTATTAATATGAACAAAAGATAAATCCTTTTTATTACTCCATTTAATAGTCATTTATTTTAGATTTTCTTGCAACTCGATACAATCTAGGACTTGAAATTGTTGCTGCAATTGGGAATACTAGACCTTATATGAAGGTAAATATATCATTCTTGGGTTCTAAGCATTTCTAAGTGTTCATACATTTTGTTTTGAAGATACGGGCTTTACAAGATTATGCGAAGACTCGCCAAGCTAAGATCAAGTCACAAGCCAAAAAGGACAAATTTTTATACGTTTTATTTTGATACATAAAAAAACTTATGTACATACATTAACGTTATTCACGTTTTAACGAGTTGCATTAAAATCTGCATTGTTCCTTTTCGGTGTAATGTGCAAAACGGAGCCAACGGTAGACTAGCAGCGCAACGCACGATTGTTGTCTAATATGCAAAAAGAATGGTACCAACTCGGCCCGCTGCAACGCGCGGGTACAATTACTTGTTTGCATTATGAGTGTAATAAGAATAGATAAAAATACATGTTTAGTCATAGTTTGCTAGTTTGTATTAGTTTGAAAAAAAGAGTGTAATAAGAATAGATAAAATTTGTAACTTTTGTCACTATTCGAGTTAATATAGGTCATTATCCACTTGTATAATTTTGTTAATTAAGTGTGTAAAAGTGTCAAGCTGTTCGCAAACTACTTAAGATTGACTCTCAAATTGTTCGAATCAAGCCAAACTTAAACGAGCCCAAGCCTAAAAATAAGTTTTTTTATCAATTGAGCCCGAACTTCACTTATTGATCGCAAACCAACTCACGGACCTAAACTAGCCTACTATTCAAAGAAAATATTAAATAAACTTAATATATATTATTCAATAACTACTATTATATATAAAATTATTAATTATGATAAAACTAACTAAATAGTTTATTATGTCAAATACAAAATTATAATGCAATGTCAATAATAAACCTTAAATAAAAAAATTTATAAATAGGAAACCAGCCAAGCTCGAGCTTAAATAATAATTACAAGCGGAGCTTGATTTTTAGAATATAGCTATAATGAGCCAAGCTCGAGCTTTCTACTAGTTAAACAGACCGTGCTTAAGATTAAAAAAACTACACATAAGTCATAAATGAAGCTCGATTTTTAGAAATAGAGCTAAATGTGGTTGAGCTCTCTAAATGTTAATTAGGCCGAGCTCGAGCCGAACCTAGTCAATCCGGCTAATTTCCACCCCCTAACTTTTTTAAATTTTAAAGAAAACATTAATTAATAGAACTCATCATCCCTTTAACAAGTTCTACATAAATCAAATCCTTATAAAAAATTAACCCAAGACGCCGTCGTTTTAACCTCAGCAGCTCCACACTCCAAAAGATAAGATAATACCCATTACCCAATACCAAATCCACACCTTCATCTTCTTCCTCAAAACAAACAACAATGGACACAACCCTTTTCACCCACCCACACCCACCACCGTCATCAACCACCATCTCCTTCAAAACCCACTTCCACAACCCTCTCCTCCTCCGCCCCACCACCACCACTCGCTCCACGCGCCACCCCTTCACCATCCGCAACGCCATCAGCCGGACCAAGAAGGAAGAAACCGTCGAAACAGTCAAACAACAGCTCGACAACTGCCACCTCATCGCCGGAATCAACTACAAAGGATTCACCGTACAACAATTCCAACAACTCCGTACCACGTTCCCAGAAACAACCAAACTCATCGTTGCCAAAAACACCCTCGTATTGAAGGCAATTGAAGGGACAAAATGGGAATCACTGAAGCCCTGTATGAAAGGAATGAACGCGTGGCTGTTTGTCCATACGGAGGAGATACCGGCTGCGATTAAGCCGTATAGGAGTTTCCAGAAGGAGAAGAAGTTAGAGGAGAATGACTTCAGTGGGGCGGTGTTCGAAGGGAAGTATTACCCGCCTGAGGAGTTTAAGGCGTTGGAGAATATGCGGAGCCGGGCCGAGGTGTATGCCAATCTGTTGGGGTCGTTGAAGGGACCGGCCACGTCGGTTGTGGGGACGTTGCAGGCGCCTGCGAGGAATTTGGTGTTGACGTTGAAGGCGTATGTGAAGAAGTTGGAAGAGGAAGGCGGTGCGGCGCAATGAGGATGGGGATTGTAAGTTTTGTTTGTGTAATTGTTTCAATTGGTAGAATACTGTAAAATTTAATAGAATGTTTACGAAATTAAAATGTTGAAATTTACGGTTTTAATATGAGCATATTGTGTTGTTAGTCTTTAACTTGGTATTGTGACGTAGAAGCATATGATAAATAGGTTGCACATATATTGTCATTTATTCTAGTGACTTACATATTGTTTTGAATGTGATACATAAGACGGTTATAATTGCCTAATTGTCTCTGCATCTAGAAGTGCTTATTTGGTTCTTGTGGTTTACTACTTGAAACTGGTTTTGTACTGAACACATCCAATAAACGTATTTTTGATCATGAATTTAGATCTTTGTTTCACCATTTGGGCTCCGTGTATCAATTAGCTTAAACCAGTCTTCTAAAATGAAAACAGTCATTTTGGGGCAAAAATTGACCTTTTGGTACTTTGGGGTGTTTATCCTTATTGATCATTGAATCTAGATACAAACTGACTTTTTGGGCTTTTTGTGTTAGTGTGAAGTGTAAACCGATCTTCTGACATACGAACGGGTGATTTTGTATCAAAATTGGAACTTTGGAGCATTTTGTGGTCTGGTATTCTGATATTGAAACTGGGATGTAAATATATCCTTAAAATTTGATGAAAATGTCATCTTTGTAAGGCTTGTGTTGTGGGTCTGAATTGATCTTTTGATATCAGATCATCTGTTAAATGCTTAAGTTAGCTGTTAGTTATGCTTGAAAGTAGATCAAGTTTGACTTTCTTTTACTAATGGACACATTTTGACTTTTATACACTTCATAGGCCAAGATTCATAGTGAATAACTGAATATGGGCTAAATTCTGAATTACAAGATTTTGGAAATTGGCTTTTTCACTTTTTGGGCTTAGACTAGCAAATCTTTAAGGTTTCATGGGAATTTGAAGTTGAGAGATGAGTGTAACTGTAAAGCTTATCTATAAAAACACTTAAAACATGTCAAAATCCAGTTTCTTTTTTCTGAGTTTATTAGGACTGAATATTCAATCTTGAAAACATGTCTATTAAATCTTGATACTTAAATACCTCTATGATCCAAATTGGTTGACTGGGGTAAAAAAATAAAAATATATGCTTGTACCCTAATATATGTAGGTGTACTCTAATTATACAAAAATTTTAACTCACAAATTAACAGATTCAGAGCACCACCTGCAACATTTTCTTGTACTATTTAGAAAGCTAGAACAGGTATATGATTGTGTTTGTGATAAATGGATCAGAATGTAGTCCAAATCTCAAGTATTTCATAATCACTAGGTTTAAGTTCTAAATCTTGTTCTATATATGCAATGGGAATAGAGGAGAGCTCATTCAAACCAAATCTTCAAAAGTGCCAATACAACTCGAATTAGACCAGTACGCATACAATCATCATATTGTCATTTGCATAGTTCTTATCATAAAATTGAGCCACATTCATGTGGACATCTTATGATCTTTTTCTGATTAAAATTACTATCAACATATCAGTTACACACATCTTTTATCTTCATTATTTAGATCCTTGAAAACTTCAAGTGTTGTTCATTTGCAGAGTTCAGTTATTATACAATATACATTTGGCGCAATCATTTGTCCATATTTATATAGAAAGTTATTTTTGTTCAAAACAAGAATGTGTTTGGAGTTCATATGGGACATCAGTGAATATTTAGTAGTACTTAGTTGTATATGAGTTTTGTGCATTTATATGTTTTGAATCATGTTGTTTATATCTTGATGATTCAAGTCATTTTATCTATGGCCGAGGATTGAATTAATGGTTTGGTTAAGAGATTGTTGTTATAGGCTTTGAGGATGGGCGGAGTGGGTGCAGGCGTCTCATAGGTGCCGATGTCAGGAAATAGTGTTCTTGCTTCCCGTCCCCTGTTCGCATCCTTTTCCATCTCACCTTGTGTATTTCTTTCTGTGTGTCCGCTCCTATTCAATAGTACATTCCTGTTGTTGCTTCCTTATGCCGGTTCAAGACTGCCTGCATTTAACTAAAAAAAATTTCTTTTAATATTAGGAGTATATCTGCCACTCGGTCCATCAAAATTGTTAAAAGAATGAAAATCACAGTAACCCAAAATATTCAACTTCTGAAATTTAGATACCAAAATTGTAATTATAACCACAAACGAACAATCTATATAATTAACTCTATTCTTTTCTGTTAAACGAACAACAAAGTCCAGCCACCTGGATGCACCCATTGGCAACAAGCCACCCACGCATGTGATCGCATGTAGCGCTCGTGACCCCACCCACTACCAATTCCAGAGAAAACTCATCGCCCAAAAACCCAGTGTTGTAAAACATTTGGCTCTTGAACCTAGGCTTGTAAACAAACCGAAAGTTCGGTGAACTATTCGCAAACCGTTCTACGGGAAGTTCATTTATATAATAAACGAACATGAACATGAACATGAAAATAAATTTGTGTTCGTTTAATTAAACGGGCGAACATAAACGCATGTTTTGTTCGTTCGTTTATGTTCGTGAACGTTCTTCTATATTCTCTGATTCGTATATAGTGTAGTCGTATCTTTTCATTCCCTAAGTCATTTTTTTAGCCACACACACATTGTTTTAGGAGGTTGATGTGGCCTAAAATATACATAAAATTATATGAATATTTCTTACAGGTTAAATAGTTTTTGGGTTGATAATTACTTTTAATGAATTCATATTTGAAATTTATAAAGTCTAAGCGTAAACGAGGTACAATATGAATTTTATCATAATTTAAATAACAATAAATAAAATTGTAAATTTTTGGTAAAGATCTCGTGAGTTCTTGTGGTTAGAAAGAAAATTAATTAAAACAAGAAAACCAAACAATTTACTGAATCATAAAACCATAACGAAAAACAAATTCCAAATAAAATCAAACGTCAACAATGGTTCATCACAAGCCTAGGTAGTCTAAGGGTTTAGCCAACAACCATACTCAAGAACAAAAGAAAATAAAATGGTTCAAATAATGAATTCATAAAGAAAACAATAAATTCAAACCAATAATAATGATGCTTGGTTGAGTATGTGTTGAACCCGACTCTCTCCGCTCGAACCCAGGTGTTATCCTCTTCTTGTCAACAGGGGCTGCTCCTTTTTTTCGTCCGTCTTCTCTGTTCACGGCTCTTCCCAATATTGCTATGGGGCTCCAATTAAACTCCACAGGGTTCGATCCCCTCGTGAAAACCTTCCCTCGTGTTTAAAACCAATCAACTTCAATTTATTATCTGGATCTTTTTTTTATGAGACTCAAAACCCAAATCCCATATAAATAATGATCAGCCCATATGATATTGCAATTCTTCACCGTGCCTGATTATATAAACATGAATATAAAAAATTAATATATCTTCATTGGTTTTACAATTAAATCACTGTAGGAAACAATTGAAATATTATAATATTATTTGGTCTTCCTCCGCTAGCATGTTTCTTTTCCGGAAAACTCAATTATTTATGTTTGTTTATATTCATTTATGATTTGACCATGTTCGTTTATGTTTAATTATCTTTGTTCAATTATAAAATTATGTTTGTTTATATTCGTGAACTGTATGTTTAGATTTTAAACAAACATAAATAAATATGAATCGTTAAATAAATTTTCGATAAGTGTTCTTCTTCAACAAGACAACATCAACGGTGCAAAGCGTACCACCCAACTAATTTCCTAAGTAATAAAGCAATTAAAACACGTGTTTTGTCCCCATCAAATATCAAACTCATGTGACGTTACTACCCATTTCGAAGCGACAAACCCACCCACACCTGCTTACATTACATTACATTACATTACATTCATTTTCATTCACAGACGACGACTTTCTTTATTTTCTCTACATACATACATACATCCATCCATGGCGGTACTTTCCCGTCAACTCAAACCCAAACTACTCACCTCCTCCACAATATTATTCCGTACCTTCTCATCATCATCATCATATTATTATTCCACTTCCTCATCAGAAACCGTCTCAACACCGACGATTAAAGGTACCGGTGACGGAAGGAGCGTGCAGTGGGTGTTCCTCGGCTGTCCCGGCGTCGGTAAAGGCACTTACGCTAGCCGCCTCTCCAAACTACTCGGCGTTCCGCATATTGCCACCGGTGATCTCGTTCGTGATGAGCTTTCCACCAAAGGCCCTCTTTCACCACAGGTAAATTGTTTTGTTGGAGGATTTGAGTTTGATTATGTGTGATTGAGGTGGTTTTTTTGTTTTATTTCGTTTATTAGGTTATATGTGATTTAGGTGTATATATTTTTTTAATTAATTCACTAGTTAGGTGAGAAATTACAAATTAGGGCTTGTATCTGCATGTCACTTCAGATCTGCGTTTGTTGAATACTGGTGTGCATGAAATAAAATAACTGATCCGAAAGCGAAATAACAGAGCTTAAGCAAAAATAGACGGTTTATTTTTATGTTTTTGTAAAAACCGATTTTGGTTTGGCTTGTAACTAGAATCGATAAAACCGAACTGAACTTATAGATATTCATTTTTTATTTTTAATTATAAATAATTTATATTATAATAGTTTAATAACCCAAATATTTTAGCCTAATTGAATAATAAAATAATAATAATAATAATAAAATTAATTTTAATTATTAACTAACAATGAATTTTAGGCCCAAGTTCATTATTTTGGTCAACATTTTATTTCGGCCAAAATTTTCGAGCCCAAATAACAAAACCGAAAAAACTGAAACTGAATGGTTTTCAACATTTCAGAATCCGTCATTTCGGTTTTTGGTTTGGTTTTAGCCCAAAACGAAACCAAACCGACCCAAGTACGCCCCTATAATGTTGAATGTTTAGGATTATTTAAGTCTTGATTTGTTAAATAAGCCTATTTGTATTTAATGAAGGTTAGTTTTGATGCTATTGTTCTGTAATCTGTTGTTTGCTAGCTTTTGTACATTAATGTTTGTGATTATTTGCTTATATGTGACAGTTGTTATGGTTAAGCTGGAGTTTTTTTTTTTTTTTTGTATTTTGTTATGCAGCTTTCAGAGATTGTTAACCAAGGGAAGCTAGTGTCAGATCATTTAATAACTGATTTATTGTCCAAACGTCTTGAATCTGGGCATGCCAAGGGCGAATCGGGTTTCATTCTTGATGGTTTTCCTCGGACTATAAGACAAGCGGTGAGTATTTTTCAGTTCTTATTATTCTGTAATTACTTTTTTTTGTTACTTTCACTAAAGATAGAGAAATTATGCAAGTATTTCTTGAAATTGTTAGTTAAGTAAAAGTAGCGTGATCAAGTTGAAAATCAAATGTTAGCTGAAACACACTTTCAGCAGTAACAAGAAACATGTAGCCCATAGACATGCTTCTAAATGATGTTATGCGTATATCCGCTTCTCATAACGGAGCTTCTTTTGACAACAAAATTCCCAGTTAAACTTAGGCTCTTTCACAACACCTTATGATATGTTATATGCACTATTAATCATCATACAATACCCAATATCACACAAAGTTTTCACATTTTTTTATTTCATTTAATGAAGCATGTAACTTTATCCTCATAGGAACAAAGATCTCTTTTTTGGATTCTGATTTTATCCCCTATGGCTCTTAACCTCTTGTTGGCACCTGTGATCATTTGAAACTTATAATCTTATATTTGTGTCAATGAGACTGGTATTCTCATATTGGTGTTGATTAATCTTATAAGAATAGTAGTCTTGTATTAGTGTGGTTTAAATCGTTTTGAGGTTCATAACCTTACGGAACATTTTTTCTTCAAATCTTGACACTTGTAAGTCGCTTTTACACATTGCAGACACATTCATCTCAGTGAATCATATTGAACATGAATCACAACAATCAACATTCAGTATCATATACTTTATATAAAGAGAGGCTAACAGATACTTATACATAATAAGCATTGCCTTTGACCCATTTAAATCATACATGCTCTCGATTTTGTTTTTTTGCAATCCTCGGAGGCTCGTAACCTCATTTGAACACTTTAATCATCACCTGAAAGTGTATACTCCACATAGCATGCATGCATATTTGAATATGAATCCACATTTTGCACCCAACCAACATACATAAAACGCAATTCATATTGCGTCCCACGTACATAAGCCAAAATTCATAAACATACATAATAAGGGGTCTAGTAATCCTCAAATCATGAGACTTCCAGCTTCTTATGTTGACTTCATGGTGTCGGCATGTTTCTTTTTGAGATTCTTATTAACATATAGACCGGTTAAATTTTTATTGCAATAATCATACTCTAGTAAATACCTCTGAATTGTAGAAGTTCATTAATCCTCATCTAAATTGTAGAAGTTCATGGTGTAGACCCTTTGATCTGCTACTTCCAAGTTGGCCTTTTTAGTGCAAAACTTGTATAAATCCATATTTGAATACTTCCAGTTCTTCATACGCTCTTCAAAAGACATAATCATATAATTAATCCCTTAAAACCCAATACTTCAAGTTTAACTCAAACATCTATAAACATTTACCCTTAGTTTTATAAAACTCAACTTTGTTTTGTACTTGCCATATAAATGTTGTATTCGGCGGTTTTGATCTATTTACTGCCTAAAATTTATAAAACTCAACTTCGTTTTGTACTACTTTATTGATGAATAGATGTGTTCACCAGTAAAATACACTATTTGTAGAGCCATTTAATAAAAATGTATCATTATTAAATAGTGAATACAAACGAATAAAGTAGTTTCTAAATATTTAGAGGTTCTCATTTGAACGCACCACTATATATACACACACACACATATGTATTTGTGTATATGTATTTTGCTTGTGTGCCTCTTACACATGCTACGTTTTTTATCTTCATTTTAATTCACTCGTTTACTTGATTTGTTTTCAGGAAATTTTGGAGGGAGTAACAAACATAGACTTAGTAATCAACCTTAAACTTAGGGAAGAAGCATTGCTTGCAAAATGTCTAGGAAGAAGAACTTGCAGCCAATGTGGCGGGAATTACAATGTAGCTTGCATTGACATTAAAGCAGATAATGAAAAGCCTGCAATGTACATGCCTCCTCTTCTTCCACCTTCGCATTGTGCATCAAAACTCATTACACGACCGGATGACACTGAAGAAGTTGTAAAAGAACGCCTCCGGATATATAACGAGAAGGTATGTCTCATCTTTGTGTATTATATGATTTTAATGTTTCTCACTTTTAAGTAATTTCTTCTTTGTTGTTACCCGTATTCACATATCTATCAAGTGATTATTGTTTATCTTGATGATTTGGTGTGCATGAGTTTTTTTGGGTTAAAAGTTAAACCGAACTGTAAAGTTTTTTCGGTTTCCAGTTTGGATTCTGTTGAGTTTTTACATGCAAAACTGCAACCAAATGGGAAGCTTAGTTTTTACGAAAACATAAAACCAAACCATCGTTTTTTGTTTAGGTTCGGTTTTTCAGTTATGGTTTGGTTTTATTGGTTTTAATTACATGCAAAACCGAAACCCAACCGAAAGTTTGGTTTTCACAAGAACATAAAACCAAACCATCAAGTTTTGTTTGAGTTCGGTTATTTCGTTTACGAATCGGCCTTTTCTGTTTTAATTACATTAAAATTACATGCAAAGCTGAAATTGAACCCAAAGTTTGGTTTTTACGGAAATATAAATCCAAGCCGTCGGTTATTCGGTTATGAATCTTTCTGTAGTGGGTCTTTTTTTCCATAAACTTTGCTTAATTAGGAAAGATGTATATGTTTATTGTTGATAAGAGCGTTGATTAACACAGAGTATTTAAAAATTTTAAAGAGTGAATAAGTGTTTGCGGGTTGGTCCAACCCATTATGCCTCTGCTAATTGTATAATAATATTTACAGAGCCGTCCCGTAGAAGAGTTTTATCGCGCACGTGGAAAGTTACTGGAGTTTGATCTTCCCGGAGGAATCCCTGAATCATGGTCAAAACTGCTTCGAGCTCTAAATCTTGATGATCATGAAGATAAAAGATCTGCAGCAGCATAATTATTATTTGGTAATGGTCTACTTAAGCAAGTTTATCATTCTTTACTTTTGTAAAATGAATAATTAAAGTATATTTATTCTTTATACAAGATGTCTGGAATAATTATTCTTAGTTCATAGTAGTACTAAGTATGCTGTAAATATAAAAAACTGTTCCAATATGGTTCTGTAAGCATTCCTGAACGATTCAATTTGGGTTAGCTTGAGCCTTTAGTATTTAGTTATATGTATTTATTGTTTAAATTATTATATTATTATTTAATTATTTTTTAATTGTTTAAATATATTTTTTTTAACAACTAATTTTTGTAAGACTAGGACGGTAGGACCCATAATCATTTGGTTGTAAGGCACACAATTGTCACTAGACCGAGCTAGTGGCTAAATAATTATTTTTGTTTAAATATTTGTTTAGTTAACTGTTTATTATTAATTTTTTTTTACTCGACTCATTTTAGTCCGACCCATTTCTTGACTTTCGTACAGAAAGTTTATTGCCTTGTCATATTAAATTAATGGTTATGTTAGCAACTGTGGTTAACATTTTGTTTAAAACTTCAATCTGAATGGTATATGACTATATGTAATGTAACATCAAAGTTTGACCATTTTACCTTTATCAAAACGACATCTTCTAGAGTGTTGCACATGGAGTCATGGACTTTCAAAAAAGTGAAAAACATATACTTGTGCAAGCTACTAGTTTGTTACACAAAAGTAATTTCTAATAGCGATCTTCAACCACTTAGAAGGTTGCTTCAGCATTTATTATGAGAGTGACTAATTAGTAATTACATTATATTTTTAAGTTTCAAAATCAAATACAAATTATTTTTGACATGAAAACACATGGAATTAATTTGCTACTATTATTAGGTTTTTTTATAGGCGAATTGGATTTTAATAATCCCAACTTAATGCAATTGGCCGATAATAATCTCAACTTTGAAAATAGCTATTACTGGTCCTAACTTTCACCCTATTTATTTTCATTGGACCTCTGTTAAAAAAAACTTAACGGCGTTAAGTTTTTTTTCCAAATTTCAAACTGATATTTTAGGGCTTTTGATCGGAATGAGGATACGAGTCGATTGATGTAAAACTTACGTCCAAACGGTGGCCCAAACGACTAAAGGATGCTTCAATTCCGGTGTTTAAACTTTTAATTAACAAAAATCAAGCTGTTTGAAGCGTCATTTCAAGTTAAGTTTTACAGCAATTGATTCACATTCTCATTCCAGTCAAAAGCCCTAAAAAATCAATTTGAAATTTAGAAAAAACTTAATGTCGTTAGATTTTTTTTAACGGAGGTCCAATGAAAACAAATAGTTTGAAAGTTGGGACCAATGACAGCTATTTTCATAGTTGAGATTATTATTGGCCAACTGCATTAAGTTGAGATTATTAAAATCCAATTTTCCTTTTTTATAAGTGTTTATTGTTACTCTATGTGGGTCGGGTTGAACCCCACAAACATGTTTAGCTAAATGTCTGGTCAGTCTAGCGGATTAAATGAGTCATGTTCGTGTCATCCCATGAAAAATCAAGTCATGTTCGGGTTCATATTTCGGATGTGTTATTGATTTGGGTTCGGGTACAACTGGCCAATTCATGAACATGACTTCACGTTACACGTTTAACTTTTGTTATTAGGAATCATACTCCTGAGGTATCTAGTACTTCACAATATCTAACGTTTTAAAAAAATATATCATTTTTAATTAGCATAAAAGTTCATATGATTCCTTAAATGAAAATAAAACTTATCAAAAAAAAAATATACAAATCATTTACTTAAATAAAAGGTTATTAGTTACCTATGATATATTTGTCTAGACTCTCCTCTGAAAAAATTATGAGATTGTAGGTTTAAATTCTTGGTAAAGGTGGAATTCTAATGTTAGAAAAACATATAGGTTCTTAGAAAGTATTATTTGACTTTGAAATAATTAAATAAACATGAGCACAAGTTTATTTACAAAACTGTTCAAAATGATTAGCAATGCTTATCCGTACAACTCTTTTAAAAATGATTTAAAGGTCGTATTCACCATGATATTTTATTGTTACCCTATCTCCATATTGACATTATACTGTTATAAATTAACAAAATCATTTTGAAAACCTTTTCACATTTCCATAGTGATTCACATTGAACTGGAACCAACATTTAACGGAATCTTTTTGAAAAATAATAAATAATCAAACTGACATAAACCAGTTCACATAGTTGTGTTCGTGAGCTTAGACCACCCATAACTAAGTTTGCGAGTACGTCTGAATCTATATGGTAGCTCACAAACCAGCATGCAACAAACTTTCGTGTTGTGACGCTCAAGTCCTTGGCTGCAATCTAGAAGACGGACGAGTGGGTGGGGCCACCCTCTCTTCCTCTCTCTCACACACACACATATTATCTATACAATTTTATAATTGTTAATGAATGTTTGGTGTTGTGAAGAAAATGATAGTTTTTAAGGAAAATTAGAGATCTTCTATGACGCTAATATGATGGTTCCGTCCAGCATTGTGAATGCTTTTAGACAACTTTTTTTAACTGGTTTGCATTTTTCAGGTCTAGATTTAAGCGATTTGGGTCGCTAAAATGTATTTTACATGACGTTAAAATAACTAAAAAGTGGGGTTTTTTTATTTAAAATAAGAGGAAAGACATAAAAATGTTACAAATTGCATGTTATGTATACTATAGAATTTAATACCAAATTGACATATTTAAGACATTGAATTTATCTAAATATCTAAATAATTGAGATATTTAACTTGTTTTTATTCTTTTAATGATGAGAAGAGCCCACCCCTAGTTGTGTACTTGTGTTTCACTCTAGACCCGGTTGAGCACCAAACTGGTTTATGAGTTCTTTCTACAAAATATAAAAAATATATAAATACACATTCTACATTTAACAACAAACTTTCATTTCTTATATAATAGATATTTTACCTGATTAAAATAGTTGAATGTACATTTTGTTTTTCTAGTAAACTTTATTTATCATAATAAAATTCAGTAATTTTAGTAGTTTTATTTGAATAAAATTATATATATGATTATTAACTCGCTTAAGAGAATAAATCTTAGAATAGTTGTACATTTTGATTGGATATATATGACATGTTCAATGTTTGTAAGGATATTATGAAACTATTAATCCTTTTAAATATATTATCTCTTAAAAAATTCCAAAGATGGTTTATTATATATGTTTAACCTCTTTATGTGCACTTATTCAATGATAATGTTTCAATTATTATAATTATAGACTACATAAATACAAAAAAAATATATATTATTTAAACTTAGAAATACTAATGAACATTAGAACATAGACTTCTCAAAAACAACTTTTTTTATTTCATAAAAGGTTCTAGATAATATCAATCAATACCAACAACAAACAAGAAGATCTTGAAAATCTTAATATAAAAATATAAAACATCCTAAATAAGTGAAAGCACACTACCAACCCTTGTCGTGCTAGTCAACCACTATGCCCCGGTTGTTAACCCATTACGCGTTTTGGCCAACTTTCTCACAACCCTCCAAAACCTTTGCAATCATATTATCATCATCAAAATAATATTATTGCAACCCTTTTTAAAAAGGAAAATTCCTAAAATAGTAAATAACCCAAATAAATAGGGGTGGGTAAGAAATCAAAAAAACTGATTTAAAACGGAAAAAACCCAAATCAAAATAAAAACTGACAATTTGTTTTTATGTTTTTTAAAAACCGTACTAATGGTTCGGTTTTGGTTTTGCATGTAAAAATAACCGAAAAACTGAACCGAATCGAATTCCTAATTTTTTGTTTTTTTTATATTTATATTAAATAAATTAAAAATATTTAATATATATCTAACTCCAATATTTTTTATCAAATGTATAATAGTCTATTATTTTAAAATTAACAAAATTATTTATACCTAAATTCATTATTTTTTGCCAACTGTTTTTTCGGCCTAAAATTTTCAAGCTTAAATAGCAAAAACCGAACCGAAACCAAAACGAAAACCGAAAAAGCGAAACCGAACGGCTTCAAAACTCCATAAACCAAAGTTTTGATTTTCGGTTTGGTTATAGCCAAAAACTGCACCGAACGCACCACACACACCCTACAAATAAGGACATGGATTTCAAATAAGCTCGTTTTTGGTTGATTAAACACTCGAATAAAGCTATATCTAGATTCAAACGGCTCATTCGACATCACGGGGCTGCGGTGTCGGGTTCTAAATTGTTGGGTCAGCTGAGATAAACGATTTCTTACATTCGATTGGTCTTGGATAGTTGAATGGAAAAGTGTTGAGAGTGTTTGGCTTAAGTGTGTGTTTTTTATGGTGTAGGCTAAGGTGTAAAATGAAAGATATTGATGGAAAGTGTTGAGTTCATATTTAGTGGTTTTGTACTTAGTCTATGCTTGTATGGCTTGTGTCTTGTTTGCATATGTAAACCGAGATCGATATGTGATCTCAGTGGGCTTGGGCTAGGTTGTGGTTTGCCTATATATAGATGTTATGTGACCATTTCAATTTCATTTTTATGCTTAAAATTAAAATCAACGATGAGATTCAACGATCAATAACATAATGACATGTGGCTCTTAAATCTCATCGTTAGGATGAGATTAGTCTTAAATCTCATCGTGTCATTACTCTCAAACTCACCATTACGATGAGATTTAAGAGTCACGTGTCAGTATGTTATTGGTCGTTGAATCTCATCATTAATTTTAAATTTTAAGCATAAAAATGAAATTGAAATAGTCATTTTTGAAAGGGAAAATTCCCTAAATGATCCTAAAGAAGAGAGAGAAAAAAAAAATAATCTTATTTAAGTCAAGATTCCCAAAACAACCCTTAAAATATGTACTGAGAAGACACATTGGGAAAATAAACGACTATATTTTTTAACCAGTCAAAATGTGACATGTGTAAAGGTACTGACACACCAGACGAGATTTTTAAAAATCTCGTCTGGTCCGACCATATTTTTAAGTTAATTAACTTTTTAAAAAACCGTCTCTTCAGACGGTTTTTTTATGTTTCTCGTCTGGTTCGACCATATTAATTTTTTCTTGATATTTGAGATTTTTTAATTTCGTCTTGGTAGACGCATTTTAATTGAATTTCGTCTTCCAAGTTCATATTCCAAAATTTCTTATCCTGTGAGTTCAAATCTCTTTTATTCTCCTAACTATATCTTCTTATATCTATAACTCCGATCATTGAAAATCATAACTACACTTTAGCGAAATGAAGTATAAGAGAGGAGATCGAGTCGAGGTTGCGGATGGGTCATGGATTTTTGGGATCGTACTACGGCGGTAACATAATTTCCATCATCATTGTTTTGCCATTTACCACCATAACAAACTACAATATTATCAAATTCCATAAAACCTAATTGAAAGCTAACTAGAAGAACTTGAAGATAAAAAGGAAGAAGATGAAGATGAATAAATAATACTTGAAGAGTTGATAGTTTAATTTAGTAAAGTGGGGTCTACCTAAAACATAATTAAAAATACCGCCGGATTAGACGGAATAATAAAAGACATTGTCGGTCAAGACGGAATACGAAAAAAACTATCGGTCCAGACGATATTTAAACTTTTATAACCACCAAATAAGAAACTTTGGAATATGAACTTCGAAGACGAAATTCAATTAAAATGCGTCTACCAAGACGAAATTAAAAAAACTCAAATATCAAGAAAAAATTAATATGGTCAGACCAGACGAGAAACATAAAAAAAACCGCCTGGAGAGACGGTTTTTTAAAAAGTTAATTAACTTAAAAATGTGGTCGGACCAGACGAGATTTTTAAAAATCTCGTCTGGTGTGTAACATTTACACGTGTCACATTTTGACTGGTTAAAAAATATAATCGTTAAAAATCTCGTCTGGTGTGTAACATTTACACGTGTCACATTTTGACTGGTTAAAAAATATAATCGTTTATTTTCCCAATGCATCTTCTCAGTACATATTTTAAGAGTTGTTTTGGAAATTTTGACTTAAAAAGGATTATTTTTTTTTCTAGGATTATTTAGGGAATTTTCCCTTTTTGAAATCTCTCTTCTTATTTTAGTCATTTATATTTAACTTTTCATTTTTTAAATCTTAATTTCCTCAAATTCGTAAGGAACCTTCATACTCTCTGACCAACCTGTCGGGTTGTTTCACATGAATCGGTGAGCCCACTTCCGTCAATTATTAAATTATATACCTCGCTAGCTAGCTGTACTCCTCCATCTTATCCTAATTTGTTTTCTGCTTTTTAATTTTGATGTGTATATACTATATACTGTGTACCCTTTTCAATTCAACAACAGTGTGTGAATAATTGACCCAAATAACACCAACCCAGTTCTTAAATTGCTCTTAATTTCAACTTATTATTAATTCTCAGCTTCTGTGGACTGATCACTCATCACTCTCAAAACTGGGGATTTGGGTAGAATTTGAAATTAAAGGTTTGTTTGTTGCTAATATTCTTTCATTCTTTTGTTGGGTTTTGTTAATTCTCACTCTTTATATCCTTTGATTCAATTGGTTCCATAACGTTATGGGATTTGTGGGGTTTGGATTGCTTGTTTTCGTTATGTCCACCATGTGTTTGATAAAATGCTCCTTAGAGTTTGACCCTGTAGATAACTATTTATTAGACTGTGGATCACCTAGAAATACCTCAGTAGGCGATCGGGTTTTCGTACCCGACCGATTCCTTTCAGACCCTGAACAAGAACCCGTAAGTGCACCGGATTCTCAAACGCTCCCGTCTGCTTACGGGTCCTCATTGTATAGAACAGCTAGGATTTTAAACCGAACATCGAACTTCACGTTCCCGATCAACCAGCACGGGCGACATTTCGTCCGGTTATACTTCTTCCCGTTTGATACTCAAACCCGTAACCTGAGTCGTTCGAAATTCTCGGTTTCTGCTCATGGTTTTACTCTACTGAAAGATTTCGAACCGGATAGTCCACCTACGGTTAAGGAATATTCTTTAAACGTTACCTCGGACGAGTTGGTTATAACTTTTACGCCTTCTGTTAACTCGTTTGCGTTTATAAACGCGTTAGAAGTTATATCGCACCCAGATGAACTCATTCCCTTTTCAACCGAAACCGTTGAGCTTCCAAAAACGCATCACGGTTTAACCGCACTCACGTTGCAAACCGTGGCTCGTATCAACATGGGTAACCGATCGGTTTCACCCGATGACGATACGTTATGGCGAGCTTGGAACTCTGACGGTTCGTTTATTAAACAGAGCAATTTTGTTCAGTTCGTTTCGAATTTGAGCACGGTAAACTATACTGAAAATGGCCCGTCGGTTGATATTGCTCCGGTTTCCGTGTACGGGACCCTTACTAAACTTGATAATGAGCTTAACCCGGGTGCGATCCTGAACAACACGTGGTCTTTCAATGTTGACCCGGGGTTTTCGTACTTTGTTCGGTTTCATTTCTGTGATATTCTCCATCGACGACGGCCTTCAGAACTGGTGTTTAATGTTTATTTAAACTCGATGTGGGTTAAGAAGGATCTTAATCTTGGTCAAGAAACGTCAAACGTTCGGGGTGCTCCATATTTCTTGGATGCGGTCACTCATGTTGGCGGGCCCGGCATGATAAACGTAAGTATAGGAACTAGTAATCTTAACGGGGTGTTACCGGAAAGTATTCTTAACGGGGTTGAGATTATGAAAATAAGCGATAATAAAGGGAATCTTGATGGAACCCATAGTAAGACCATGTCGTTGACTTCACGGTCAAACAAGAAAATTTGGGTCATTGCAGTATCAGCTGCAGGAGCGTTGTTTATAATAGGCGTTCTCGGTTTGCTGATCTTCGTTTTGTCGAGAAGGAATATTAAAAAAGCATCAAACGCGGGCCTTTCTGAACAATACCCGAACCCGGATGAAAGTACGATTTTTTCAAAGTCAAAGGTCGGGTATCGTTTCCCGTTACACGCAATTCAAGAAGCTACCGATAGGTTTAGCGAGAGTTTGGTCATCGGAATTGGCGGTTTTGGAAAAGTTTATAAAGGTACGTTATTTGACGGTACGATAGTCGCAGTTAAACGTGGGGCCCCACAATCGCATCAAGGGTTAGCCGAGTTTCAAACCGAGATAGAAATGTTATCGCAGTTTCGTCACCGTCATTTAGTGTCGTTAATTGGGTATTGCGACGAACGGAACGAGATGATAATAATATACGAGTATATGCAAAACGGGACTTTGAAAAACCATCTGTACGGTTCGGATCTCCCAAAGCTGAACTGGAGGCAACGCCTCGAGATCTGCATCGGTTCGGCAAAAGGACTTCATTATCTACACACGAGTTCAGCAAAAGCAATTATTCATCGAGACGTTAAATCGGCTAACATATTATTAGATGAAAACTTCATGGCTAAAGTTGCTGACTTTGGGCTTTCAAAGAACGGGCCCGAGCTTGATCAAACTCATGTAAGCACCGTGGTCAAAGGTAGTTTCGGTTATCTTGACCCCGAATACATGACTCGACAACAGTTGACTGAAAAATCAGACGTCTATTCTTTTGGGGTGGTTATGTTTGAGGTTTTGTGTGGGAGGCCCGTTATTGACCCGTCTCGTCCACGTGGCATGGTTAGTTTGGTCGAGTGGGTCAAAGAGTTGAAAGGCAAAGGCGAGCTGGAGAAAATTATCGACCCGTATCTTGTCGGGAAGATGAAAGTTGACTCTTTGAAGAAGTTTGTGGAGATAGGTGATAAATGTTTGGCAGATGAAGGTGTTGATAGGCCTACAATGGGGGATGTTTTGTGGAACCTTGAGTATGCACTTCAACTTGAGGGGGTTGAAATGAAAAATGGTCAAACGGTCAACGAGTCGGGTAAAAGTCAAGTGGAGAATGGTGTGAGTAGCACAATGTTAAGTGAAGGAAGTATGGGTGATCTTGATGGTGTGTCAATGAGTAGAGTGTTTTCAGAGATGGTTAAAGGTGATAAACATGATATGAGGTGAAGAAAAGATGAAGCTTTTGTTGGTTAGGGAGATATTTGTTCTAGTGTTCTTTTGTTTTTTTTATTTATTTGTTAAGTATCTATCCAACTTGTAAGATGATGTTTTTGATGATTGATTTGAAGTGTTATTTTGATTGGTGTTATGACATAAATGAGTTGGTATGAGTTCAATCATTGCTTGGTTCCTTTGTCCAAGAATTTTTTTTAAAATAAATGGGAGTTTCATTTTATAATTCGTTTTTGGGAACAATTATATAGATAAAAGTCTGGTTTTGTAAATCAATACATATATTGTTAACGTTCAAATAAAATTAATGTGTTGATTGTAGGAATCAAATAAAGTAATTATATAATTATTTTATGATATAATTACATAATTTTTCTACTTGATTTTTAGAATTAGCACCTTAATTTCATTTGTATTTGATTTAAACCCACTTATATAAAAATGTGTAGATTTAAAAGTATGATTGGAGGGGTATGTTTGTTCTAAAATTGAGAAAAAAAGAAACTTTATTTACTAAATTACAATGTTACATAAATGATCCCTATTATATTTTCGTAAGTTAAAGCTAAAATTTATAATAACTAGTGTGCTATTTAGGGTTTGCAAGCGAAGTGATTTGATATAATCACATTACAGAGAAGCGATCTAGTGAAACTTTAATCAATTATATCTTTATTAATTTCATGAAACGTTACAACTAGGAGATTAAAAGCAAGATAATAAGAGAGGAAGACGGAAAGGGAATACACTCTTAACAAGATAATAAGGGTATGGGAGAACCAAGTTAATAAAGAGGAAGACGGAAAGCCAATACACTCTTAACAATATATTCATTCATGCACTATTCTCCCGAACTCTTGTGCGTTATATTCACGAACAACATACCTGCTTTCTTAACGGGCTCTTTAAATGGGCTACTAAGTTGGGTCCACGAAGAACTAATGTGGTTCATAACAGCAAATTCTGGTGATTACATTTTCTGTGATTGTCTAAATTACATTGATGATTTGACTATATCATATAGGATGTTATACAAATCTACAATGTTTTACCATACAAATCCATGATAAAGATTTGGCAAAGATGCGCCACATTATGAGCAAAATATTTCTAACTTTTTTAAAAGGTTGAGTTTTATAAAACTAAAAACTGTGTTTTCTTCAATTGTTGTACAATATTATTATTTTTTCAACATAAACCTTATTTAATGCATCTAGCAGGCAAGCGGGCAACAATATAAACCATTTTTGCTTACATTTTCCACTTCTTATCAAACTACTTCATGAGATCTGAGAGTCTTGATGCCAAAGTTTGTTTGGCTCCTGGGGAAACACCGTGCTTCCCTATCAGCATCTCGATCATTGCTTGTCCTAATTGTTCATTCTCTAAAACAACATTCGCAGCTTCTGGTATGGTACCGTCATTTGAGAAGCTGATCTACATTCAAACAAAATAGAGAAAATTAATTTCACACGTTTACACAATTTGAACATTTTAGCTCATTCAAACAAGGGGGTTGCGACTTAACTTTGTACGTTTACCTGCCACTTTATTGTATCGTTTGAGATCGACAATATATCAAATATGTTACACGTAGCGTAATTATTAGTATAACAAGAGTAAAAAATATTATTATGTAATTACTCTAGAGTAAACACCATATATCTAGGATGGAACTAACCGTAGTCAATCCAGCGGGTGATACAGTGAAGAGAATAAAGGAGCCTGGTGGGAAGTTTTCGTCCTTGAAGGCGTCGAGAAACTTGTTAATGATTGTGTCATGTGCATCGGTATAAGTTCCGTGTGTCTTCAAAATCGCAACACTAGTTTCCGACACCTTTCCAGATATCTGCTTACCGGCTAATGGTAATATTGGTGTCACCCGAATACATCTTTCAAAGGAACCTGTACACAGAACGTAAATGTAAGGAACATAAATACGTCTAATGGGCAAAAATGGGATTTGCCAAAACGAACAAAGATTTAAATAAATTGTTAAAAAAGTACAAAAAAGGTTCATATCCGCTATTTTTTCATGGCTTTAAGTGGCAATGGATGAAGGCAACAACATCGTAGCTGGTGAATTTGGCGGTGATAATGGTATGATGGTGTCGACGATGACAAGCAGTTGGTTGCGAATGGTTGTAGGTGGTGCTAACCTTTTTCGACCCTTTTAAGTTGACATGTTCTTTTTAATAGTCCTACGATTTGATCATTCACTTGTTATATAAATTCATAAATTGAATAGACAAATATTTACTCGGTCTATGATTTGTGTTTTCCCAAATAAACTCCTTACAATCATATGTAATTAATATTTATCAATATCAACTAATTCTTTGAAAAAATGGAACATGACTGATTGACTGACTCTTATTGTGTTTATTAGTTATGCAGTTTACTCATTTTGAAACAGAATAAACTGAAAACCAAACCCGGACATATAAATAATACCCTCGTATAGGCTCGCAAGCTTACTGAAATAAGCTAAGATTGGGCTCGTTAATTACAAAAAAAAAGTTTTTAGGCTCAAACTCACGCTCGAGTTCACTTATATCCGGCTCCATTAGAGTTTTTAGCAATATTCTTGGTTTGTTTTGTGTTAATATGATACGATTACAAAGATTGGAGAAGAAGAAACCAAAATAGAGGAGGAAATATTATCACAAAACATTCTGTTCTTCATTCCAAATCAAACGTAACTAAATAGAATTCCAATTACAAAAGACACCCCCAACTAAACCAAAATAGCATACCACTCCCTAACATTAAAATAATAATAAAACATAAATATAAATAATATAAATTGCGTAACAATACTCCTCCGTTAACCTACTTTTTGCCCTCAAAAAGTAAACCCTTCAACTCAAGCATCAACCTAGATCATCTTGTTCGAGGTTCACATCGGCTTCAACATGAATCACAAAAAGTTGTTTCTTCTTACAGTTATGCCCCGGGACAAACTTTTCAGAACACCAAAAGCATTCCCCCTTTGACCTTTTTAAGTCAAGTTCCTCACTCGTCAAGCGCTTCGAGTTGACATTTTTCGGTTTATAAACCGATGGCTCGTTGACTCCAGTTGTTGGATTTGGCAACAAGGGAAGTTTTGAAGCATTGATAGGAGGGTTAATTTTGGTATCTTCGCGTTGCGAACCATCCTCCACATCTTTAAGTTGATTCATCAAGCTCGAGTTGTTGATAGTTTGAAGTCTCGCTAACCCATACGCCTCATGTAACGTTTGGGGCTTGAACATCTTTACCGGACCTTTTATTCCCGGCTTCAAACCTTTCACATATTGGCTAACAACATATGGCTCACTAATCGTAACCTTGTTAAGCAAGCGATCGAAACCTGAATTATAGTCATGTAGGCCATCGATGTCATCAGTAATCTGAACCAGAGATGCTATTTCTTCCATTGCATCTTCAAACATGGCATTAGAGAAGCGTGCTGAAATAGCCTTCACATAGTCTGCCCATGGCAGATCTGCTACGGAACCCTTGCGGATTTTCATAAAGGCTTGATGCCACTCGATAGCATCCCCTTCGAGATGTATAACCGCACATCTGAGTTTCGCATTATCTAGAGTCTCATCGATGAAGAAGAAGTGTTCACAACGATGAATCCAGCCCTCAACGTTTTCCCCGTTAAACTTGGGAAAATCGATCTTACCCACAGGCATCTGCCGATAATTGACTCGTGCATCTGCATTGGTGTTGCGGACATCACCGATACCAGAACCATTAATCGCCTTCAAGATCTGTTCTTGTTGGCTCATCATGGCGGCTAGGGTTGCTTGGAGTTCGGATATGGCTTTTTCGTGATCCTTGATTGTCTTCTCAACCTCTTGATTGCAAGTGTTAGTCATCTCAGCGGTTGCGAATCCGATGAAGATCGCCTGGAAAAAGCTTTGATACCTAGTCCAGTGAATTGAAGGCCACCGTGCTCGTGTTAAAAGTTTTACGGTGTGGCAAAGCCGTAATTTGGGTTGAAGTCTGCTGAGTTGGCGAACGTCGGCGTCATATAATCTGACAGCATAATTAACTGACACGGCTAACTCACATTTTGGCTGAACTACCGGGTGTCCCATTTATCAGAGTGAAACATTCTCAAAACGCATGGCTTCGGCTAGTGAGCTGGTATGGGACGGCGAACTTGCCCTTCAGACATGCGTGGCATAGGGGAAGACCAGCACCTAAGTCTTGCACGTCGGTATGGGACGACATGTGTATGCACGAGGACGTGCATGGTTATGGTGGTGGGAGAGTGTCACGGACCAAATATTTGAAGATCGAGATGCTTGATTTGTGTTGTAACGCTTGGGTTTGTTGGCTCGTCCCGGACTTCATTGGGCACGGCCTCAGTGGGAAAGAAGGCGTACATGCCTAGTCGTGCTTGCACGACGAACGCATCGCTGGTTGCGAGCTGTTGCCGCTCGCCTGATGAGTCCAAGGCAGGACGAAACCAGCAAGCCCTGATTATGAGCGGATCGATTGGCTGGCCTTCGGGCGCCACACGGAGTCAAAGGGATAGCTCCATGACAAGTCAAGCATCTCGATGTGGGACAAGTCCCATACCTTGCAATGGTTTCAGTCCGTAACAATGCACCCTCCTTAAGGGCCAACATCCTCGTTGGTCACGGCTGGCTCACTCCAGGCCACCACTCCGTGGGCCACCACTCCGTGGGCCACCACTCCGAGTCCTCGTTGGTCACGGCTGGCTCACTCCAGGCCACCACTCCGAGGTTGGCTCTGATACCAATGTTACAAGCCAAATAGAAGAACTCAACCCAAAAGACTAGTCTGATAGGTGAGGGAACCCATTTGGCTTATAAACCCCACATCAGTTGCCAATACAACCGATGTGGGACAAGTCTCATACCTTGCAATGGTTTCAGTCCGTAACACGGCTGGCTCACTCCAGGCCACCACTCCGTGGGCCACCACTCCGAGTCCTTGTTGGTCACGGCCACGTTGGTCACGGCTGGCTTCCTCCAGGCCACCACTCCGAGGTTGGCTCTGATACCTATGATACGATTACAAAGATTGGAGAAGAAGAAACCAAAATAGAGGAGGAAATATTATCTCAAAACATTCTGTTCTTCATTCCAAATCAAACGTAACTAAATAGAATTCCAATTACAAAAGACACCCCCAACTAAACCAAAATAGCATACCACTCCCTAACATTAAAATAATAATAAAACATAAATATAAATAATATAAATTACGTAACATAATATAATGTCGGATTGCCGTCTAGGAAAAAAAAAAGAATATTAAACGAACAGGAATACAATTCCGTTCATTTTAATATTCATTTGTATCTGTATTCACATTGATAAAAAATGTTTCTTAGGATTACCAGTAATGATGTCCTTGTAAAACTCGTCGGAATCATTCAACTCCTCACGGACTTGCCTTCGATCTCCAAACATCTCACACCTAGCACGCAGCATAAAAACATTATTCGCATTTCACAGTATTCGAACACCACATTTGCAATCGGGGGTGGCGCCCCCCTGTTATTTTAAGTAGTAGTGTAAGTTATCCGTTTTCGGCCAAAAAAAATTTATACGTAGTGTAAATTTAGCCATTTTCGATCAAAAAATTTTATACTTAGTGTAAAATTTAGCCGTTTACGGACTAAAAATTTTAAACGTAGTGTAAAATTTAGCCCTTTTCGACCGAATTTTTTTATACGTAGTGTCAGTTTAGCTGTTGTCGGCCGAAAATTTGAGCCTAGCCCCCTTTGTATGTGATATTTTGTATACATATTGAGTCCCCCTGTATTAGTCCAAGTTTCGCCACCGTTTGCAATACCAGGCCGTTTCTGAGATTTCGGATAATTTTATTTTTGAAAGACCGGCGATAATTGTGATAATAATGAGCAATGAACAAAAACAAAGTTATTTATATATACATATAGTTACAGGGGAGGGTTCTAACGAAAATCGCATTTAATTTAAAGAATGAGAGCCACTCTTAAACAATAAATTTTTAACGTTTATTATTACAATGGTATTATGGGTTAGGTTTAAATAAGAAGTTTGATTTTCCTAAAACAAAATAAATAAATAAAATATGTATATTGCGGAAATACATATATGTACCTTGCATAGTACATATATATGTCTTATACGAGATAAATATATACGGATTACGAGCTACATATATGTACTTTCGTGAATTACAAACATTTTTTTTCTTTTGGTTTTGATAAAGATTAATAACATATAAAAACAACGAAATAATAACGTAATTTTGATAAAGCTACATATACTAGTTTGATCCTCCCGTGTTACGGGAGTTTATTTAAGTTTTTGTTTTCCAATCGCTTTGCTATTCTATGATGATTTATTCTAATTTTTAACGTAATTTTGTTCTAATTTAATACATATATATTAGTTTGTTATTATATTTTTTAGCGTTTGGGTTTTTTCAATTAAGATGTGTAGGTTTTTTAGTTTTTTAACGAACAAACATAAACGAACACGAGCATGTTGATTTTTTTACATGAATAAACATGAACACAAATATTTGTCTAATGAAAAAGGAGGCGTTGACGTAGTTGACGGTGGTGGGTAGTATCGGAAGTTAATCGGCGATGGAGATGATAGACCAACAACGGAGAACATGTAAAGGAGAGAAATTAAATTAGGGTTTGATGATGAAAGTGTTTACTAATAAATGAGATCTTATAACCCATTTGAGGGCTATTAGGGTTTGGTAAGACCCATAACCCGTGGAAATTATTATTTGTTTATTAAGGGGTTATTTCACATGTTATAACCCGTTTAAGTGTTATCTGGGTTTGGTAAGACTCATACCCATAAATTCGGGTTAAATGTATGAGAAATCTCCATTTAGATTTCAAGCAATCTGGTGGCTCTAGAGAACAGGGGAACAACATGAGAGCGACATATAGGATTTGATGGTAGACAATTATATATATAGTTAGATTGAACTGGCCGAACCGGCCCTTACTAATAGTATTAGTTAAATTTAACAATAAAGCTCCACAATAATATTTAAAATTAATTGATTTGAATCATAGATACCTGCACCTCCGAGGAATAAGGTATTGGTTGCACCAGGAGGTTTGATGGATGGTGGAAAGACAAAGGATTCGACCTGGATACTGGTGACTGATGGCAGGTTAGCCATGGAAGTTATTGTTGGAGATAAAATTTGTGTTTAATAATAGTAGAGGATTATAAGGAAACAAAAGGGTTAGGTGGATTATGTAAAAGAGAACATGGCATGGGTGTATTTGTAGGACTTCGAAGATTCAAGACTAATAAAACAAAACTTGTTTTTCTTTGAAAGGAAGCATGGTTTTCGTTTACTTTTAATCATTCAAATCCGAGTATCTGACATCCATTAACGGTGCTGCTAAACGTACCCCTTAAACCCGAAACCTTAAACCCGAAAACCCGAACCCTAAACCCGAAATCATAAAAAACGCGACTTGAAAAAAAAATATTAAATCCTTAATTTTGTGCTAATTTGGTAATTATATGATTTTAATGGGTGACATGAAAGTTGGTTTTTCCAGGGGAGGGGGTATGACAAGCAACCAGGAGGGGTACGTTTAGTCTGACCCTAACTATAAATATTTTTTTTTATGAACAAGTTTTGGTTATGACTAACTATATCATTACATAATTAATAATAAGAAATCTACCATTAGGCTATGTGTAGTGTGGGGGGGGGGCTACAAAATGGACCGACTTGAGTCATATGATGCCCAATCAACAAACGATGGGTATTGGTGTTAGCGGACCGAGTATTATTATATACTAGTTTGAGCCCCTTGTGCAACGTGAGTTTATTAGATTTTTATTTTTAATAGTTTTGTTATTTTATATTTTGTAATAATTTGTTTTATATTTTAGCGTTGTTTTGTTTTAATACGTATGTATTAGTTCACTACGTTCATTATATTCTTTAACGTTTGAGCTTTTCAATTGAGATATGTAGGTTTTTTTATTTTTAACAAACTAACATAATAGAAAAAAGAACATGTTGATTTTTTTAACGAACAAACATAAACACAAATATTTATCATATGAAAAAGGAGCGGTTGATGTAGTTGGCGATGATGGTTGATGCATGAGAGGGGAGTTTGACGATGGTGGGTAATAATTGGAAGTTAACCGATTATTGAGAGGATACACCCTCTGGCATGGTCTTGAACTTTAATCCTATCAACTAGGGATGAATGACATCCCAGGAGTGATCTTTGCACCCTCTAGCATGTCTGTGTTATCCACGCCTTTGAGTGGAAAATTTGCTTTGACCGTGTTATTATCCCATATACCAATATAATTCGCCCCTTATGATTATGCTCTATTAGTTTCATTCAGCCTTGGACTTCAGATATATTTATTTTTTAATAGTAAAAGTTAATAAAATATATCTTTTGGTTGATTTGTAATTATGACCGGTTAATTATAATCGTTGACGAAGTCATGTAATTTATAAAGGAAAGTGATGTATAATAAAAAACAAAATTCTGTTTGTTACGTTATGAATAATGACAAAAAAAAGAAGATATTTTTTATTGTTATTTCTCCATAATTGATACACTTTTCATATATGGGACACCAGCAAAATTCTGTTTGTTACGGTGTTTGAGTGTGTCCGGCTCCTCGGGCTTAAGATTTCTTAAGTGTCCTTTTTATTGAAGGATTGGGCCAACATATGTCGGCTTTGGAGTACCGGGCCATTCTGAAGTATCGGTTAATGATCCCTTTGTTTCTGGTAGATGAGCCGTGTCCTGCTTGCCGTAAGGTTTGTTTGGATTCTTTTGGTGAGCATGCGATTCACTGCAAAGAGTTGTCTGGGTTTAAGTATAGGCATGATTTGGTTAGGGATGTTCTATGCGATGTTCTTAAACGAGCCGGAATTTCGGCTAAAAAGGAAGCCCCTGTAAACTTTCTCACGGATCCTCAAGAAGGAAGATCTACATTACGACCGGCCGATATTCTTGTTTTTGGGTGGGTAGGGGGAAAACACGCTTGTGTCGACCTCACAAGAGTATCCTCTCTTGTTGGGATTAGGGACAATGGGTTTGTAGCAGGCCAGGCAGCATTGAAGGCGGCATCGGACAAGGTTGCGAAACACGAGAGAGCTTGTTTGGAGAATCAACACGTGTTTATACCCTTTGTCTTTGACACTTTTGGTTTCTTAGCTCCGGATGCCGTGGACCTTTTGAATAGGGTTCAGAAAGTTGTGCATAGTAGCGTATCGGCCCATAAGAATCGGAACTTTATTTTTAGTAAGATTGAGTTTGCTATCCAAAAGGGGGGTTGCGGCGCAGCTTGTTGCCCGCTTACCTGCCACTTCATTGTAAATCGTTTGGATGTTTCTATGATTTTATATAAGGACTACTAAACTTAAAAAAAATTGTTATTAATTTCTTAACCACAAGTAGCTTTCATGTTTCAACGATTGAAATTAAATCAAGAATGATGTATATTCTAATTATTGGACTTTCGTCCTATTGATTATATTTTCTACGTATTTGTTATTTTGTTATTATCTAGGAATGATAACAAGATGTATTTAGTCGAGTAATTCTAATACAAGCGGGTCGTTTCTTACATTCAGATAGTCTTACAAGTTACATCTATTCTATCCAAACTTTTGTGTTTAAATACGAAATATTAAACAATAATTAAATAATTTTTATATTTGTAAAACGAGCAAATTGTTTAGGGCCCTTCGAAATTTTTGGGCCCTAAGTGGTCACACCTTCACCGTTCCTGAATAAAAGTCCTATAGTTGTTACTAAAACTGTGCTACGTACATCAGTGGCGGATCCAGGAATTTTTTTTAGGTGGTTCCCTCTTAATTTATAAGGTGGTTCCTACGCGTCTTCTATATATCCGTACACTATTATTTCGAAACTCGGGTGGTTCCGGGGAACCACCCGTTTGTATGCTGGATCCGCCAATGACGTACATGTCAGGTGTATGCTAGGTAATTAGGAGCGAGATATTGGGTATATTTGCATACATCGACTAACCCTCCAAGAAAATAAACTATAAAATTTCAAATGAGAGAGTAAAGATGTGTCTTATATGTGAGAGTAAAGATCTTGCCTATGATATGATTGTTTTTACAACCCTTTGAACCAACCTTAAAATTGATTTCAACATAAGGGTTTCAGGGTAGTTGCAAGACAAAAGCAACTAGATTTAAGGTTGAAAGAGCAAAAGTATCTTCAGTACTCAGTAGTTGCAATTTTTGTTGGCCAATGAACAACAATTGGCTGGCCCTAACAAATAGAGGTGCACAAATCGTGTTTTTCAAATACCCAGTTTTAGGTATGGAACCGAGTTCGGTATAACCGGGTATTGGAAAATCGGGCATTGGCAATATCCGAGTCGGGTTCGGGTATTGTCTCTAAAAACCATACCCTATGCATAGGGTTTGGGTCGTGTATTTAAATACCCTATTTCGGGGTATTGAAAAAAACCCTATTTTTGGGTTTTTATTTGAATACCGTATTTCCGGGTGTTGAAAAAACCCCTATTTTCGGGGGGGGGGGGGGGTGTCAGGGTATAGACTTGATTTTTTAAGGAATTGCACTTTTTTCGGATAACAAAGTTGGAATATTGGATTTGGGTACTGGATAATGATATCGGGTTGGTCCAATCCATGATTTGTTTGCAAGATCATAAAGCCCAAGATTGGATTAATTGGTTTAATTTTGTTTCATTTTATTTTTAAAGTATGTTGAATCATTAACATTTTTCATTAAAAAAAAAGATCAACCCTGACATGCCGCTGAAGATTGAAATAGGGATGAGATCGGGACCGTACCGGTACGGACTGGGACGGTACCGGGATTGAAGATAAAAATTCGGGAAATACCGGTCCCGGTCCCGTACCGGTATCGAAACTCAAAAATTTGGTATCGATTCGGTACCGACGGTACCAAATCGGTACCGATTTCGGTACCAACCGGTACCAGTACCTATTTTGCTCATCCCTAGATTGAAAATAGCCATCAAAGTTGATCAAAAGGCATAAAACTGTTAATTACAACCTTAACAATAAGGTCGACCAATATTAATTAACAAGCCATGCTTTTTGAACATAAATGCTTTTAAACATATATATAACTGTGTTCATAGACGGTCACAAATAACAAAGCATAACAGGTAATTTTCATATGATCAGTAAGTTCTTTCAAAAGTAATTGAAGATGTATAACTTTGTTAGTGTGTTTAAAATGAAACTTGATTTAAAAAATGATTACTAATTTCGGCTCTATATTAAACTCCACAACAATTAAACAAAACAAAGAAAAATAAGATCCAATGCTCAACTAAACTTTTGAAACCAACAAATTTTAATAAAATCATACACAAATTCGAACTCATTCAAAACTGAACCTAAACACATCTAAGCCTTGATCGCATACTTCCTCAATGGGAAATACTTCTCTTTCTTCTTTTCCCGCTCGGTCTTCAACGAGGCCTACAATATACATAACACACAAAGACCGACAATTTAAAAAGCGTATCAAAATATGACTGCCAAATCAAGAGTACTTTTAAAGGTGTAACTGAGTTGCCCAGTTTGTGGGCTACTCAAACTTAAGTCACTAAAAACTCGTCAAGCGGATCTTAAATGCGCCCAAGACAAAGGTCAAGTGTGAATTAAAGCTCGCTTAATAAACAAGCCCAAGCTTTATATACCAAACTTGATAAAGCTCGCATACCTAAATGTATGTTACTTTTTGGTTAGTCTCAGGTAGAACCCGCAAACCCGTTTAGCTAAACGAGTTATGTCCAAGTCGACCTGACGTTGATTGACTCGTTTTATTCTGTTACACTAAAATGTGTTTTTACGTAATAAATTACATTGGTTAGGTATCAAATACCAAATTTTAAAACCAAATAAAATGTAACCGTTGACATATAAATTCATAAACCATTTTAGTAAAATGTAAATTTAAAGTATTAACATGTGAAAACAATAAAAAGAGTTAAAAAAAACTTTTCCAAACAAACAAATCATGCAATGTCCGGGCCATTCAGGTCATGTGTCTCGACAAAGGGTTCGGGTTGTGTTAGGTTCGTGTCAAATTCAAGTTCATGCCGGGCTTGGAGGCTCGCCAATAGATTAACAACCCATTTAACACAACACCCCTATAGCATACATAATAAAGAGTCGAGTCCGAGCCAATCTCAAACTTAAAAACTACTAACACGAGTCAATCCAAAGCAATGAATGTAGATTAAAACGCCGAGCCCAGGGCCCGTTAAGTTTAACAAACCAAGCTCGAGGTCGGCTAATTTGCACCCCTAATTACTTGAATAACAGTCTGTTTCTATCACAAATTAAATTAAAAGGATTTATTATTTATTACCTGATGTTTGGTGAGATGCCTACGAATGGCTCTGGTTTTCTTGGGACGAAGATCGAGCGGAAGGTATTTCTTATTCTTGTAAGCTTCCCTTGGCATAGATTTCTGAGTCTGTGAAATCACAGTCAACCTGTGCAATTGAAGTTCTAAACAACTTTTCTGCAAACACAGCACAAATTATTCAAAAAACTTAATATCTTATAACCTTTACAATTTAAAGATGCAATATGTTCCTAATGCACAATGTATTACGTTCAATGTATTAACACAAATAAAATTTCACATTTCGGCCTCTAAACAAACCCAACGAACACGAACAAGGGCGTGTTCGTGTTCCTTCATTTAACTTTAAACAAGCACGAGTACAAACACTTGATCGAACACATATTTTGTGTTCATGTTCATTTGTTTATAAAATAAACATGCTCGTGTTTGTTTATGTTCATTTGCTTACAATATAAACGAAGAGTTCACGAACATAATTGAACAAATATAAACGAACATAAACGTACACATTTAAATGAATACAAATGAACAACAGTTAAGTAGATGTGTCATCTAGACAATATCATTTGGCCTAGCTTATATTTTTGTGCTTATGTTTATATGTTTTTGAAGCTTATAGCTTATTTTATATCATTTAATAAGCCCTTTTTAAGTGTTTGGATTAGCTTATATTCTACAAGTTGATTATACATCTTAATAAGTTGTTAAATCCATCATTTTTAATTTGTTATAGTACTTCAATATTATTAATCCATCACCATTTGAAGGCAAATGAGTAATTTACCCCCTTAAACAAATAAGCTTCTTCAGATAAGCTAAATAACCATCTTCAAATAAGCTTCTACAAATTAGCTTATATAAGCTTATAAGCCTAAGCTAAAAAGGCTAAACCAAACACCAAATGAAGCTTATTTTATAAAAAAAAATCTAAAATAGCTATAAGCTTTGCTAAAAAAGCTAGTCCAAACACTCCCTTAATTATTTTCTATTAGCATGTAAACAGAACGTTCACAAACATAAACGAACGAACGAAACATGTGTTCATGTACGTTCAATAAATTAAACGAACAAATTTTTTGTTCATGTTCGTTCGTTATTAAACAAACTTCCCACCAAACGGTTCACGAACAGCTCGGTTCGTTAACAGGCCTATTCACATTTCATATAGTAACCACTAATGCAATGATAAAATAACACAATTTATAAAATCTCAACAGATATAAAAAATAAAAAATAATAATAACAAAATAAAAAAAAATACATCTTTGAAAGCTTGTTTGCTGCACCACCGGTGACCTTGGCGACACGAAGAAGAGAAAGTTCATCTTTCAAATCCTTCAAATGAGCAAACAAATCGGCCTTCGATTTGCCTCTAAGTTCATGTACTTTGATCCGAGCTGTTATTCAAATTGCAGCAAATTAAACAACAAAATGTGAAATTGAAATCAAAATGTTGATTATAATCATAATGCAAACTTACCCATTTGATTAATTGTTAATCGGAGCAGAAATCAACCGGCAATGGAGGCTGCAATTGAACCCTAATTTGTAAAATGAACGAAATTAGGGTTTTGGGATTGGGGATGTTTATATTGTATTATAAGGTCCAGTAATGTTATAAAATGGGCTAAATTATGTGAATCACAGGCCCAAGGTGGCCTGTATTATGTTTTTATGGATCAATGGTTAAATCTCTCTTTTTTTTTTTTTTTTTTTTTTGTTGATAAAAGATTTAAGGAAATTGTATTTCTGGCTTGTGTGGTTTACGTCTCGTAGTCCTTTTAGCATAAAATTGAACATTTGTAAGAAAAGACCCCTGACGTTAAATTTGAGTAAGGATTTGATCTCTTAGACTAACTTCATCCATTATCTCTCGGTAAGATAATAAATGGAGTTAGCCCAATGAGTAAAACGCCTCAAACAAATTTAAACATCAAAGGCTAAAAAAAGCAATTTACTTCCTTATTTTTTATGTCGTTGCATTTATTTTTACTTTTTTATGACTTTCAATATCTATTTATTCTTTTTTGTTATTCTTATTTTAATCAACTCACATATTTAACTAATCACTAAACCGAACATGTTGTATATTTTGCATTTATTTTTTGTTTGGTACATGCCGCAGTGTGCGAGTTTGGAAGCGTGAGTTTGAAAAAGAAAAAAAAAAGAAACAGACTACAAAGAATCAATGATGAAAACAAATGAATGCATCAACAAAGTAAAGATTGGCATCCAACTCATAAAAGACAAGGTTGAGTTTGTTGAAAGTTTTAGTAGAAAAGTGTCTTTTTAGAAATATATAATTATGTTTTTATGTCTAACATGATATTTCTAGATTTGCGTTTTAATATGTGAGAAGATCACGATGCGCTAAACTATGTTTAAAATGGAGTTAAGATTATGAAATATCAACACTTGAAAATGTGTGGATGGGATAACCAAAAATATGGAAACGTGGAAAATATGGGTGGAACTTCTATCTTATAGGTGAGTGTACGTACAAACCATGTAATGGTTAATAAGGAGTGGAACTACTTAGTTGGATATTGTTTTCTTAGCGCAAAAAGATGCAAAGGAGTAAGGACTCTAACTCGCACACACATTGGTGTACTTGCGCGCAATATGACGCTTTAACGACACATGCCACACACCAGCATCATTGTGAGCAACCTTTATGTTTTTGAAGTTGGTCTCGGTATACAACTTACTATTGTGCTTCTTGTCAGATAGTATTAAGTTTGAGCCCCCCCGAGCATTGTGGCTTATTGTTGAGCTTCAGGTCAACTCCTTGAACTATTATCAAGTTTCAAATGACCTTGTGTGATGGTCAGAGAACATATTTATTTCCTACCAAGAGGGTAGCAAGGAACATTCATACAACAAGCTGAAAAGCAATTACAAAGCCGAAAATTTCTAACTATCTCAATTTGTGTTCAAACTAGTGGTCCTATCTCAAACCCTTTATTTCTTCAAGCACTTTATCAGTTTTGACCAATTGTTTTAAAAAATTCTCTCGTTTGAGCCTTCCATAATCCATAAGCATTAAATTGCCACCATCACATAAACTGCACTATTTTTCTTTTGTGAGCATTTTTCGGAAACTATTTAACCATCTCAAAATCTCATGGGCATCCTTAGCTTGAAACGGTTGTATGTCACACCACCTTACAATTATATTCCAAACCATGGTTGCCACCATATCTTTCTTTGTAGCAAATGGTATACTCCTACATATACTTTGCTTTGTGTTTTATATTATTTTGTATTATGATGTCGAACTATACTAGTTGCTACAATAAAGAGAGTAGCTTTATTTCACTTTAATGGAACATATTTATTTCCTTTATAGCTAAAGTTTGATTTAACAAATTTATTTGTTTAAGTTGTGTTTAATTCAACATGATAAAGTATGGGCCAAAGGCCTATTAATCATGGTCACCTATGGACAAAAACAACAGTTAAAATGAAAGTACGGGCAAGAGACCAATTAGACACAGCTGGACCACACACGTCACACTTTCATAATTCAATGCCATGTGATTAATAGAAATGAAGATAAAGCAACAAAGTGATTTTGGACTCACATGGTATGTTGTTTAGCTTAGGGCTTATTTCGCTAAAATTGTTCATTAACTGTTAATCCAGATTTAGAGCGTATACGAGTTAGTCATTCGAAAAAGACGTATATGATCATCTAAGGAACATTCTATTAATGTGTGCTGCCAATTATTACAAAACATATAGTTATTCAAAAGGAGACGGTGACACAACTTGTTGTCCGATTATCTGTCTCTCTATTATAATTGGATCATTTTATTATAATATTAATATTATAAACTTAAATCTAAAAAAATAGTTATTGTGAGTAAAAAAATAGAAGAACGAATCTAAATAATATAAATTTTAATCAATGCTCATATTTTAAAATTTTTGTGTTTACAAAGTGGTATACACATGTAGAGGTTATGTGTATAAAAGTTACAAATTACTCTCAAAATAATTTGCTTATATATGTTTTGATTGGTTATGTGTAAAAAAGTTACAAATTACTATCAAAATAATTTGTTTATATATGTTTTGATTTCTTACTCTTTACCGACACATGTGTAGAGTAAAATATAATCTTACATTTATTACCTAAACATGAATCATGTGCATAAACATAAATAAACAATCAAATAATGTGTTCATATATTTTGAGTTCATGGGAGACTAGAGACTTTAAAACAATGTTCTTTATTTATATTGACTTTGACAAGTCAATTTGCCGACCTAGCTTTTGGGACCCACTATCCGTCCAATGAATACGTATAGAAACCGTGGCACCTATCTTCTTATCAACTTTGGTGTTCCCCTTTTTGTTGTATCTAAAATATCTCACTTGTTTGATTTTTTATGGAACTAGTAAAAGTTCTTTTTTACTTACTTTATAACTTATTTATTTTGCATCTAGGTATTTTCAGTAAATTGAATTAAAACTTTAAATAGTAGTTATTAATGTGACTATTATATTTAAATAGATATATGCATGCACTTACATGATTGCAAGTGGTTGACATGAGACACTCATATACCTTATTTAAAAAAAGGTTGGTTTCGAGTCTAATCTGACAAAGAAAACATGGGTACCGGTTAAGGCAGGCGATTTTCTTAACTATGACGAGTTCTCTTCTGATGATGGAATGAAAATAATCGTATGGACCAGTGTCCCGTCAGCGATCCGTTCAGAAAAAAACCGTAATCCCCAATTGCAAGTTGACTAAATAGTTTTTTCTTTAAAGTAAAAATGACGTCGTTTACAATGTAATCCCCAAGTGCAAGTTGACTAAAAGGTTAAATAAAATAATCTTCATTTACAAGAAGGCCTACCGGAGGCGAGTAATGTCTGGCCGGTACTATTAAAAGCCAACATATACTTTTTATTTTATTTTATCTTATCACATTATAACTAATTTAAGAGAATACTCGGATAGTAAGTCAATGTGTTATTTATTTATAAGGTTACAAGCATTGTACGCACTTTAGTGACTTTAATATAGTAAAGTTAGGTTTAAAACTCGTCTGTAAATGTTTGAGGGGGTATAATATTCGAAAACTACGTTGATAGACTCTTAAAAATATTAAAAAAATATAATTTTTGCTCTTTCAAAAACTTAGTTGAGACACTTTTTAGTGTCATAGTTGGCCACTACTTGGTTGTCTATAACTAAAATAAGGTGATGTTTGTTTTTTCAGAGGTAAATGTATACAGTCTGCGGACCACATCTGCAAACATCTGTAGCAGAAGAGATGGACCAAACCTCTGCAATCTGCAACAAGGAGACTGTTTGTTATTTAACATCTGCAAACCGCTAACAATATTCATCAAACCTAAACTTTCTACAAACTAATAACAACTAGTACTTTACCCGTCCGATGGACGGGAACATCGACGCGGGAATGTGGCACCCACATTAATGCCACAAGCTAAACATCTCCATGCAATTGTTGTGAAGCGATCGTTAAGATTCTTTCTTTTTCTCACAATCTAATATGTATTTCAAAGCATAAAAAACGGGATTCCTACCTCAACCCTTTTTTCCTACACATTCAACAATCATATATAATACATCAAAATTATTAAATAAAATGACAAAATACATTGACTTGGCAACCTAACATTACCCAGCCCGTTTTCACCCGTAAAAAAGATATCCATTTCAACAGAAACCAATTTGAGCAAATGGATAGCTTTGATTTATTCTTTATTAAACGAAAATGTTATATATTTAGAATAAAAGTACAATTAGTTTCCCTTTGAGTAAAAGGAAAAGGACGACCAACTTTATTAAAAGAAATACAAAGCAATAAATCAGAATAATCATAACAATATTAATAACATTGCATGAAATGATCTTAAACATTTTCCATCACTACAAAAAAAATCAACTAAATTATATCAACTTATTAATACATTGAATAGACATCATAAACATAGTATAAAAAACATAATCACCTCGTATTAAAAAAGATCATATCAACTATTACGGCTAGGCTTAATAACTGTTTTAGCATTCTGCCATAATTTCCCAACAAAGTCACACATTGACCAACCCAAGAAAAGGTCTAAGTCCACTACTAAGATTGCACCTAATCAAAAGCTCTCTTTATATGTTTTCAAGAACATCCTGCATATAATATAATCATCAAATTTATGATATCTTTGTGCATTAGCAACTTGTACGTTTTGGGTTCATATCATCCTGCATATAATATAATCTCCTTTTTATGTGCTTTCAAGAAGCAATCCAGATGCAAAATCACACAAATGAACCTAAACACAAGAATGACAAACTTATTAGGCGAGATGAAAAAAAAATGTTTGGTAAAAGATTCCCGTTACATATACACCACATGACATTCACAGAGAGCATGCTTGGAAACCGATTAAATGAGTTGAAAGTCACCCAAAACGTGACTTTTTAATGCATAAAAACCTCCTAAATTAATTTATTCAAATTTATTCTATTAATGAAAATTATAAACTTAGTCATATTTCACAAATTAGTTGTTCATAAAAGTTTTCCACATAATAGAGTCAGTGTTTGTATTTGGGTTTACCCGGAATTGTTTTTTTTTTGACAAGTACAACAAATAACATATTTGTTTTTGTTGTCCAATATCAAGCTCCCCATTATTAATTAGAAGACAGAAAATATCGTTTAGACAATTCACAAGCCCTCATGCCTCCACGTGCCATCTCTGTAAGAAATCCTAATACACAAAATACAAAAGTAAAATAAAAAACGATCTCAGGCAAGAAGTAATATTAACATACCTATAACCATGAAATTGGTCACCGATTGAGCAATGACTCGATGGATTTTGTGTTTTGTATGGCACCGGGGGGGGGGGGGGGGGCTTAGTTGTGCCGATTGTGTTCTCCGAAACCTTTCAACTAGGTAGCACGGGAACGGGTACGGGACCAAGATACGAGGACGTTACGGGTATGAGAAACGGCAAAAATCAAAAATCCCATATACGGGTACGAGAAGGGTACGGCAAAAAAAATAAAAAAATACAAATATATTAAACAAAGTCCAAAATAGATTTATATTGATATAAAGTTCAAACTCCAAAAAAAAAACTATATCAAACATAGATTTATATTACTTATCATTTATCAATAATCAATTTATGAAGAAGTGATCGAGTGAGAAACTGAGAATTGATGAAGATTGAAGATTGATAATAACATTAAACAGAATAGCCGAATAGGTTTTATAAACATAAAATAAATCAATAATATATTAATATTATATATGTTTGTTTCATCTTCCTGCCGTCAGCCCAATATATAGCCCACGTTATTTATATTATAATATATAAGTATTTTTGAAAATTGAGAAAAATAGATAATAATCCCTAAATCTTGATGAAACGTCTCTGAGACCTTGCTTAGACGTCCACTAAATCCCGAAGCGGCCGCTTCTTGCCGTCTCACCCGCGTTTCCGTCCCCATTCCGTCCCCGGGACGGGGACTCACCCTTCACTTCCGTTTCGGTGCTTCAGAGCCTTTCAAATGCATTACAATCATGTTTGTCATGGTTTGAATGTTCAATGTTATGAATATCATAAGAAATGCAAAGCGATTGTCATCTTTCATACATTTTTTTATGTTTTTTTTTCTCTACTTCTGCATATAGAAAAATTGAAGTTTGTTAAATTTGAAATGAGGTTTTACTAAATAGTAAAATACTACAGAAAATGCATTTGTAGCAAATGCAAAACAAATGATAAATGATTGTGATACCTGACATAAGCCCCAATAGTAGTCAGATATAAGCCTATTACACATTTACACATCCCTGCAGCATTGATATTTCGTGATATAAAAGAACATTAGGTGTCTTATGTAAAAGATAAGCAATAATGAAAATAAATACAACTTTACAAAATATATGTATCACACCACAAGTGTCTTATGTAATATATAATAATCTCACAATCTAGGAAAGCAGTATTACTCATCCAGTAATATCATTATTGGCGGATCCAGCATACAAACGGGTGGTTCCGGGTTTCGAAATAATAGTGTACGGATATATAGAAGACGCGTAGGAACCACCTTATAAATTAAGAGGGAACCACCTAAAAAAAATTCCTGGATCCGCCACTGAATATCATACAAATTAGATTTAAAATTGAAACAAAGGAAGTAAGAATACAATCCTAGATTTGGGGTATATATCGATGAAAGTTGTCACAGAAACAAAATAGTTAGGCAAACCTGCAAAGTCCAGCATAAGCACAAACAATGATGGGTTTGTGGACTGAAATCGCAACCAAAGGGAAATCGAGAGAGAGAGCATTTTGGACGACGACGATGACTAAAACCTCCAGCGAGAATGTTAATTTTCTTCCTACTGATTCAGGAAAGATCAATCGTGAATTGAGAATGTAAGAGAAAGAGAAAGTGAGGGCTAACTTGAGTGCATATATATGCATTTAGGGTTGGGAGGTTACCCACGTCGACGTAAAAAGGGGTGATGAAACCTCCCTCCGGTAACTCCCATGGAAACTGCCATTTTATGATTTTGTATGGCTAAGATTTAATTTCAAGATTGATCTATAATTTTGTACGGCTAAGATTTAAATTCACTCTTTTTTGGCCATATAATATATAATTTCATGAAATAAAAAAAAACTATAACAATTAATAAAAAACTACAAACTTTTTTTAAATTACAAACTAATAACAATAATTCATCAAACCTAAACTTTAACAATTAACAAAAAAAACTAATAACCTAATTGAAGAAATAAATTTAACAAAAACCTAAAAACTAATCAAAAAACAAAATTTAAAAAATTGTAACAAAACCGGGAGATGGAGAAGGTGGCCGGAGTAAGTGGTCGGAGCAAAAAGGTGGTCAGAGTAGTAAACGGCGTGGCCGGCTGAGGTAGGGGGAGGGGGCATCGGAAGGGGGAGGGGGCAGCGGCGACGACGAGGGTGGAGGGGCAGGCTGGCGGGAGGGAGGTGAAGGGAAGAAGGATTTGAGAAGAGTTTAGAATATCTGAATAGTGGTTGGTCCAGGTCTACGCTAAGAAGAATATGCACACACATTTTTTAATGAAATATCTTCTGAAAAAACAAACAGAGTGCAGACTACAACGTTTGCGCTTGGTCTACGCGTCGCAGACAAAAGAGGTGGAAAAGAGCTTTTAGAGAAAAACAAACATCCCCTAAGTGTATTTAAATAGTTTTTTTTTAAGATAACACCTTTTATTTTTATTGTTGTTGTTTAAAGCATGCCCGAATCATAAAATCGATTTTAAGTAAAAACATTTTTAAACGGTTGTTTAAATGTGTATCTTTCTCACCTGCATTCCTACTACATCTTCCATAAACTTCGTTCAAGTGTTTGTGCGATTCTCATAGTCATGTGCTGAAAATTGGTCATGTATTGAACGCATCCTTGATTAGTAATATATAAATAACTTAAAATACTACTAAAAGTATCAAATTTATTTTATTTGAGATTTTAATATTATAACTTTTACAGCACACGTGGTAAATAAAATACACATGAGGTTGGCCATATTGTAAAGCAAATGAAAGAAACTGATTTAAGTCTTAAACAATGGACGAAGAACCCACCTTCCGTACTCCGTAGGATGCGATATCACGTGTAATGATTCCAATAATTCTTTTCTAGGAATACAAAAACGATTTAGCTAGTATTTCTTTTAAAAAAATACGCTAAACATATATTTTATATAAGTCGGGACGAGTTTTTTTTTTTTTTTGAAAGACGGTATTTTATATAAATAAATAAAAGCAGTCCTAACAAGTAGCTAGAACAAAAAAACACAAAACATTACAAATACAATAGAGGGTTCTTAAGCCACTCAATCCTAGAAATATCACATTTACGATTTCTGCTACTATACCATAAGAACGAGAAATGTAAAATTTCATCAAATATCGTTTCTTTGTTATGCCGAGTCTTCTCAAATACCAAGTCATTTCTGAATCTCCAAATAATCCACCAAGTGACAAAAATAATCATCCCGATCAAATCTTTCTTATGAGTTTGAACTCTTAACGTGTCCCACCAAGACATCAACTCAATCGGAACCAAATAGGAAGACAACGGAAGGCCAAGCCAAGAAGCAATAAGACCCCAAATCCGATTAGCCACCGAACACATACCGAAAACATGGTCAATAGACTCCTCATGATCATAGGACATAAAGAACTCGGAATGTCTATACCTTTACTCACCAAATTGACTCTCGTAGGAAGTCTCTTAAGTAACACCCTCCAAGCACAAATATTAACTTTTATAGGAAGAAATTTGAACCATATTGTCTTTCGAGCCCACGATGGAAGAATAAAGTCATCAATAACCTTCCTAACACCTTTAACCGTGAAGTCTGTCATATCCCCAAAACTCCAAACCCATCTATCTTGAGAATCCGTTAAACTTACATGTCCTAACTCAACCATCAAATTATCAAATTGTTCACTTTCTCTTCCCCCTCTAATCTCTCTTCTCCAATTCCAAGAAACATCGTCTACCCTTTGATTAACAAAACATTGTTTGTCCATTTCCAACACATAAAGGCGAGGATATCTGACCGCCAACGTACTACTTGTCCCCCAACAGTCTAACCAAAATCTAGTTTCTTGACAATTTCCTATCTTTTTTTGAACAGCCGAAAGAGGAATTACTTCTAAATCGTGTAGTTTATTAAAGGAGTTACACATAGACGACCACACACCTAACCCATTATTGTCACGATAGTTAGGATTCATTTCAACTCCATAGATGGCTTTGATCAACTTAACCCACAAACAATTACTATCTGAAACAAACCTCCAACGCCACTTTTGTAAAAGAGCCTTGTTAAATGCCTCAAATGAACCAATCTCGATACCTCCTTTCTCTTTAGAAGCCAACACTTATTTCCAAGACACCCAATGAATTTTTCCTTCGTCATTTTTAAAACCCCAAAAGAACCGAGACCAAATTCTTTCCAAAACCTTCAAAACACTTGGAGGCACAACGAATAGGGAAAAGAAATAAATTCCCAAGGCTCCAAGGACCGAAGTGTTTAAAAGAGCTCTAGCTCCAATAGATAATAAATTCGACTTCCAAACCGAAAGACGAGTTTTGAATTTATCTATGATAACCTTCCAATCTTCAACCCTTTTCATACTCGAACCAACAAGTAAACCCAAATAGGTGAAGGGAATTTTAGCCTGAAGACAACCTGTCGAAGAAGCACATAAAACCACCTTCTCATATGGGACCCCCACTCCATATAAATTAAGTTGGGACGAGTTGGGTTATCTGATACATAATATGTTCATAAATGAATTAATTTAGTTATTAGATTATGAGAAAATAATAACCCGGCTATTGGTTTGATTCGCCGGTTCAACCATCTATTTCAAGAACGAATCATTAAAACGTAAATGCTAATTATGAATTTGGATTCAGTAAATAACTCTCAATCTATGACTATAACCACAAAGATATAACTCTAATATTGATTACAAACTCAACACCAAAATCACAACTTTGATTAAGTTATACATACCATGTCTTGGTACAATTAGAGAAGAATTCGAACCCCTAATTAGATAATACATAAAACAAACACTTTTATTTACTAATTAATTAACTATCATAAATTAAATACAATTCAGTTATATTTATTCCTATTTAGTTTCATTAACTAACCCAATTCCATAACTAAAAACATGCCCACTTGACACTGTCTTATGTTCTATAGGTAATTACGTGCAACATTATTCGATAACCGGCCAATCAAATGAAGATGTCTTAAGTGTACAATCAGATAGTTATGTGATTTGATCCCGTTCTAGAAAGAGTACTTTTTAAGTTTTAAATGAGATGTTATGTGATATGATATCTATATATGATGTTGCATTTAAAACGTTTTACTCGTTTAAACGGATAGACATAATATAACAAAAGTGGGCCTTCTCATAAATAAGTCGTACATAACTATAATTTTAGTCGATACAATTTTCCTTCTTTTATTAGTATTCAAACAATATAAAATTTTCGTATGTAACTAATACCGTCAATATCAAGTATATCACTATATTATATATATACTAGTTTTTATCTCCCGTATTACGGGGGTTGTTTTATATTATTTGTTCTAATATTAATTTATTTTTTGCATTTATATTTTTTTATTGTATAAAGTTAATAATATAGATTATATACTTATGGCTTGATGATAAATTGTTTAACAAATAAATGAGATGTTATAACTCGATTTAAAAGCTATATGGTTTTAATGAGACCAAAGACCCGTTTATTTCTTTTACTATAAAACTGGTTTTTTAATTATAAATAATATTTATGAAAGTTAATAGTATACTTATGGTTTGATGAGACTCAAGACCCGTTTATTTTTTTTACTATCAAATTGGTTTTTTAATTTAAATAATATATATACCTTTTTAAAATAAATAAGATATTAATTTTTAGTATATCCTATTTTATAGGATTTTTGCATCAGGTGAGAATAATTTTTAATTTAATGAGATGTTATAACCCGTTTAAGGAATATCTTTGGTAAGACCCATACCCATGAATTCGGGTCAAATGCATGAGAAACCTCAATTTAAACATTAAGCAAATCTGGTGACTCCAAAAAATGGGGAGTGACCACATCGCAACACCTAGGTTTTTTTGGTTTTCATTTATATATATATAGATTTTCAAAAAGAATCCCTCTCCATAAAGAAAATATGATATTACTAGACTGTTAACTTGAAGAACTTTTTGAAAAGAGAGATTATTTTATATTTTAAAAAAATAAACGATTCAACAATGAGCTACTACTTTTAATTTTAAAATGATTTTTGGAATTACCGAATCCAATAAATTATTTGCGCATGCATTATGCACAACATTAAAATATTAATCCACCATCTAATAATGTGATGTCAAATCATGTATAATAATATACAACCGTGTTAAACTTTTGGTCCAGTTTGATTTGGACCGAAAGTGTGTTCGAAATCATTTTTTTTCCTTCAAAATTATAATAGAAGAACATTTGATTAAACTTATTAAATTTGATTAAACAAAACTTCAGTGTGATGTGCCTTCGGTAATCGAAACCCGTCACAAACATGACGTGAGACTGTTAGTAACGTAATTACGAACGGAATTTATTGAGAGATTACAAACGGTGGTTTCTGCAACGCGTCAACGTCAGATATTAGTGATTGTTATAATGGTAGTTTACATACCCACGAGTAATTGGTCATGAAGCCGAAGAAGCAATCCTTCTTCCTGTCTGCAATACTATTTTCCTGTAGTTGTGGACTTGTGGGTATCCACATGTTAAAGGTGGGATCATTGTCAACATATTTTTCATGGTGTAGCCGTGCAAGTACAACTCTCTTGCGGGTTAGTTAAACAAAAAAAATGCAAATGTTTGTTATGAAAATCCGACAACATAAATGCTATAATATAACATTTTCATTATACATGTGTTAACTAACAAGTATCCTAGCATCTCTCCAAGAGTGACAATACGTTAACACTCAACAAATGACTAATCATATGAAGAAACATACCATCACCTGATCGACCTTTGAATAAACGAACTTTGCTGTAGATGACAAATCCCCAATTTCAAAATAAAATACAAAATTTTTGTTATATTAAAAGCTTGGTAACAACGGGCCCGTGCATATTCTCTATGACATGCAAGGACATGTTAAGTTGTTAGTGATTAAAACATATACAAATGTAGGATAAAGTTTAAACAAAAAGCTTACAAATATCTTATGTTTTTGTACCACACTAGTCAACTGATTTTTAATATTACTATATACTTGGCTGTTTTTCGGTTTTCCATAGTAAAGTCATATTCTTGACCAAATAACGAATTCTTTTAACGACAAAAAACTTCAAATTTTACTTTTAAAAATATTACAAATCGTCAACGATTCCTTGTTATTAGTTGTGATCTTATCATCATCAAGATATAACATTTAAACACCATATGGTTGTATTTCATGCATCTAGTAAGTTTTAATAAGTGGATCACTGGTTGGATTTTTATCGAATCAGATTATTCTTGCTTTGTTAAAATATTTAAACTACAAATTTTGAATAAAACCATACTGAAGAAACACTAATCGACCCCGGGCAGATTATGGACAATCTGGGGGTTAAATAGATGTTTCCCACGAGGGGTTAGATCCGGCGAAGATGGTTCTTCTGATAACCTGCAAAACAGACACCGTGAGCTCGTCACTTAGAATGGGGGGTACCTCCTTGTGACCACCCTCCGGCGTGAGAATCAGACTAAATTGCTCTTGAATATAAGTGTATATTAAGAGAATGACTAGAGCAGATATCAGGTAATATATCAAGATATGAGATATGAGATAAGATGATACCATTCCAAGGTGTTGGAGTATTTATAGCCGAAGGTAGGTTTCCAAGCAGGTACAGCCGGCTGAATAGTGTTCCTATTCTGCCAACTGTGGGCTACGCACATGCCATGCTGGTGGTTGGTGGGTAGGTAGCGGCTGATAGTGATCAGGCCGGCTGTGTACTATTCCTGTTCCACCAACTGCAGGCTATGCACGTCCTCCGACAGGTTGGTGAGTAGGCAGCGGCTAATAGTGACACACAGTACAAGAGCGTGCTGCTCGTCATACTGTTGTCAGTGAGCTGTCGTATCTTTGGTCAGATCTTTTGTCCATACCTCGTCAGGTACAGTACAAAAGATCCTCCAGTATCGTACGGACTGGCTCATTTGGGCGGGAGTTTTCCCGGCTTTGTGCGGGAGTGTTCCCGGCTTGCTCACTCCTTCTTCAGGTGACATTACTGAATTATTTAAGAGTTAAGTGCCTTGTGCGTGTAGCCTTGCTGCGCGGGTAGCCTTCTCTGATGGCTTGTATCCGCAGCTGCGGGAACAGGCGGAGTACTTCACCATTGGGAGGCTTTTCCTGCGGGAACAGCTTGCGTACTGCGCGTAAGGACGTCACGTCTCTGAGCATGGTGGGTCCTGCGGATCCAGTTGATTTCTGCGCAGACGTCCCTCTTCAAGGTGAGTCTTGCGGGTCCAACTGGGCTCTGCTGGGACCTACCTCTTCAAGTCCCCCAGTCCAATGTTCTTCTCATGAATTGTTAATAAGTGAGGTGAACTTTTGGACTTAAGCAAGGGGTTTTGAAAAGGGTTTTTAGTTTTAAGGTTTTCCATGGGGATTCTTCCCGCGGAAGTCCTAATGTCACGTGCAGAAATTCCCGACTTTTCTGCTTGATCTTTGGGTGTGATGCGGGTAGGTCTGTAACCTCCTCGCAAGTCAGGATCGTTGAGTTCCACTTGTGTAGATTCTCCATGAGGTTTTGGTAGTTTTGAACATAGTGATCAATTATGTTTAAACAACCAATTCCATCTTGGAGCTTCAAACAATCTAGTTCTCGACGTTCCCGCTATGCGGGGATGTTATTCCCGTTTCCGCAAGCATGGCCCAGAAGATCCTTCTTGGTTTCAACTCCCTGCGGAGTGCTAGGTATGTGAAGGGTTTCGCCTTGACACTGTACCCGTACTCGTCTTATAGTTACTTTACTTCCAAGGTATTCCTGGCTACAATTCCCTGCGGGTGCTAAGTATGTGAAGGGTTTTGCCTTGACACTGTACCCGCACCCGTCTTATAGTTACTTGGTCGCCGAGGTATTCTTGGCTTCAATTCCCTGCAGGTGCTAAGTATGTGAAGGGTTTTGCCTTAACACTGTACCCACACCTGTCTTATAGTTACTTGATTGCCAAGGTAATGGGTATATTCCCGTTTATTTTTTAATCTTTTTGAATCTTTTGAAATTCGAAGAGTTGGTGAAAGGATAAGAACAGTCCAAATTGTTGAAGGGACGTTAGTGTAGTCCGACGGTCGCTTCTGATAGTTTCAGGACGTGCAGGAAGTTATGGCGACGTGACAGTATATGGTCATTCCAGACGCTTTTTCAGGCGCGTGGGCGCGAGTTTTCGGGCGCGTGGCCACGAAATTTATGGCATGCGTCCTTTCAACAGCTGTTGCCAGCTTTGTTTTTGCCACGTGTCATAGTTTCATTGCACCTGTGATTTCTCTCTCTTCCGCATTAAATTCATCGCATTTATTGCGATGAGTATATAAAGGGGGAGAGGGTGCATCTTAATCCACACTTTCACTTTTCTCTTCTTCTTCTTAACGATTTCCGGCGAATACTCTTAACTTTCTGCCAAGCATTCTCCTGAAATCGTTCTTCTTTACTTCCAAACCATGTCTTCTACTCACGATTTTGAGGCTGCCACCGAGGAACCTGACGTGTACGTCGAGATCCCAACGTCTACGTCTGATAAAGACGATAAGAGCACTGCTGGCGAATGCCAGTGTGCTCTTCCCACCGAGCTTTATCAGTACATCGTCCGGAAGTTCATGCTCGAGCCGTTCGAGCCTGAGTTTCTGGAGCCACACCAGACGGTGTACGATGCCCCCAAGGGCAAAATAGGGGTGTATGCTGCATTCTTCATCTATGGGAATCTCAGGTTCCCATTGACGAAGTTTGTATACCGTGTTCTGGAGAGACACGGTGTGCATCTGACTGAGGTACACGCAATGGCGATCGCCAAGATCCGCCATTTCGAGTGGGTGTGTCTCATTCTGGGTGTGGAGCCCCATGTTGACCGCCTGATGACCTTCTATTCTTGGAGGTGCATCCAGGGGTGGTATACGTTGGTCAATCGGATCAAGGGTTTGAAGATCTGCGCTACCGAGCGCAGTCTTCGGTCGTGGAAGCGGGAGTTTTTCTATATCTCCGCTCGCGTCGTCCCCCTTGCGATGACGTTTAAGAATGGGAGAGCACTCCCCGCCCTTCACGCCCCCAACTACCATGAGGCGGAATGGTTTGCCAAGATCTCCCGGATCCAGACTCCGGTGTACCGCTTTTCTGAGTCTGGGATGGTGATGCTCGGTATGAGCCGAGTGTGGAAGGATGCTGGGGCTAAAGCGCCACAGATTCCCATTATCCTCGAATACGGTTTGAACTCTATCCCTTAAGGTATGCTCTGTCTTCTTTGCTGATTTAGGTTTTTCTTCTAACTGTTTCTTTTTTTATTTCAGATGGGAATGACTTGCAGTCGCTCCTGCATCCGCGGGAGGCTGATGGTCCCGCTCGGATGGGTACTCGTGCTCTTGATGAGAACGAGTTACCCATCCTGGAGCAAACGAGGGATCGGTTTGTGGAGGTCTACCCGCCAGGCCACCCGATTCTGAGCGCCACGCGGCCAGGTAAAGAGTTATTTAACCCTCGACCTCTCAATGCTGAAACCTCTGCTGGAATTCCTCTAATTCTGTCATCTTCTGATGAGGAATCCGCAGACGGTCCTTTCTTGACGCGGAAGAAGAAGGCTGCTGGCGGAAAGGGCAAGGCGAAGGTTGCCTCCACCGCCGATCAGGGGAACCGGTCAAACTCGGAGACCGAGAGCGAGGAGGCGGCGGGGAACCCAGGTGGTGTTGAGACCACTGCTCCGGAGGCTGAGACGACTGTCACCTCCGAGCAGCCCAGGACGACGACGGTGACCGGTATGAAGAGGCCGGCTCCATCGGGTTCGTCCCCGCCTGTTCGCACCTTTAGGCTCAAGAAAACCCGTAAGTATAATCTTCCTTTAACTGCATAGCTTTCCACCATTATACTTATATCTTCTTTGTGCAGGCGTGGATGTTACCGCATTCCAGGGTGGAGCGGGGAGGAGCACCTCCGGACCCATGACGGTAGGCTTGGTCAACCTACCTGAGGCGATGACCCAGGCGACTGCGCCTGCTTCAGTTGGTTCAGTTGCTCCCCCAGTTGAGCCAACTGTTCCAACTGTGACGACATCTCCGCCGGCTGTCAGTGCCATATTCACTGATTCCTTCACTGAGCCGGCGGTGAGTGTTTCTGTGGATTCTTCCGCAGCTGCGGCCACGGTTGTGAGTTCACCTCCGTTGGTTTCCACCGCAGCGGCTTCGACCGTGCCTCCCGCGCCGGCAACTACCTCGCCCCCGGCCGGTTCAGCAGGTATGTTTGGGGCTTGAAGCCAATCTGTGCCTCATTCCCATCTGCCTGACCTCTTGGATGGATATCCGTTAGGTTCAGGTGATGGGTTCGGCGGCTACCGACCTGTTGTCGACCCTACAGGTGCGTAGGGTGAATTTGGCCTCTTTTTTTTATATATCATCTTTTCCTAACTGCCTTTTGTTTTTGCAGTGTCGGATTCGAATGAGGTGTTTGTTCCGCGGTGGAACATCCGCCGGGGAACCACCCTTCGGACGCCTGTAGACTGCGTCGAATGGGCGCGCCACGCCGCCCCCGCTGGTGCGCTGGGGGCGGCAATGTCAAGCTACCAGGAGGGTAGGTTAACAAATGAGCTCCGGATTCTCCTAGCCCGGATGCAGCCGCGCGTCGAGCTGCTTTGTCGTGAAAACGACAAGTTAAAGGCAGCTCGGATCCAAGAAGTAGCTAAGGCGCGGGCTGTCCGAGAGGAGAACAGGATGCTCTCCGCTGTTGCTGTGGAGAAGGAGAAGGCCTTCAAGGCCCTTGAGGTTGAAGTTCAGGCCCGTCTCGAGGCCCGTTCCAAGGCTGCCCAAGCTGTTAACGAACAGCTTCGGCTGGCTAAGGAAACTGCATGGAACGCAACTGAGAGGGCCACCAAGGCTGAAGCTGTTGCTGAGCCTCTACGCCTCGAGAATGAGGAACTTAAAGCCAAATTAGAGAGGCTCCAACAGGCTCATGATGCCTTGGCCATGGAAGACGCCAAGAAGCTCCAAGAGATCTTGGACTAGAGGGGCGTGCTTGACCATACTGAGCGTAAGCTTAAGGGCGTCGAAGAGGCTGCGGCTAAAGAAGTGTTGCTTGCCAACCTTAACAAAAGTGAAGCCGAACGCGCCCATAACCAAGCTCAAGCTGCCCTCCAGGAGGCTCTGGTTACCAAGGAATGGCTTCTACAAGAAGCGTTGTCGCAGGTAAGCTTAGCTTCATAATGTCTTCACGCTTTTCTTTATTCTTAGAAAAGGTTTTGATACTTGTATTTTGTTTTGTAGGTTGTGCATCGGGTCTTCACGGACACATCATATGACGATGCCATGAGCGCAACCCTCAACGCTTCTCATGAGGATGGAGAAAAGGCTGGCTTCCTGCTTGGTCTAGGGTTCGTTGAGAAGGGCATCCCGCCTTCCAACTTCCCTTTATATGATGTGGATACTGAAGCCGTATATGACCAAGCAGTGAACCAATATGCCACCTTCGCGCATCCGGTGGTGGAGAAGGTGAACGAAGTTGCTGCTGCTGATGATGGGTTAACCATTCTCAAGACATTCCTTGAACCGCCACAGCCAAGTGATGGTGCGGGTACAAGTGGGTTTGGAGGAAGTGGTCCTGAAGCTTGAACCTTTAGATCCCTTTCCACTGTTAGGATAGGTTTATGTTTTTGTATAGATTTACACTCTTGTAGGTGGGTAGATACCCGGCCATTCTTGTAATACTTGAATTTTTGTAGAATGTAAATCCTTTGTGCGGGTAGGACCGTCACTCTTGCTTTATAAACGTTGTACGACTTGCTCATGCATATTATAGTTTAATTTGGCACTTGTTTTGCAGCATAAACAATGTATGATTCGCTTGTGCATACTGTAGTTTAACTTAGCAATTTCTTAAGTACTTTAAATAAGTTAACCCATCAACGTGGCAGATAATATGTTAAAGTTTTGCTTCCTCTTTCGTGATTGTGCGGGTAAGACCGTCACTTGCACTTAGTAGGATGGCTAAACTTTACCTATATCTGACCTGCGTGGAGGTTTTCCTCATTTTTTCCTTGAAGATATTTTCTAAGTGTTCTGAATAAGTTAACCGTTCGACGCGCGGTTGTCAATAGGTTCGGTTTCCTCTATCATGATTTGTGCGGGTAGGACCGGCACTTTCATTTAGTGGGATGACCGAACTTCACCTATGACTGACCTGCGTGAAGGTTTATCGTTTTTTGTGTTTATGCGGGTTTTGCCGCCTTCCACACGCAACGATTTCTTCACACTTATTTATGCGGTGAAAACCGGCATATCAGTGTTTTGAATAAATTAACCGTTCCATGCGCGGTTGTCAATAGGCTCGGTTTCCTCTATCATGATTTGTGCGGGTAGGACCGGCACTTTCATTTAGTGGGATGACCGAACACCTATGACTGACCTGCGTGAAGGTTTGCCGTTTTTTGTGTTTATGCGGGTTTTGCCGCCTTCCACACGCAACGATTTCTTCACACTTATTTATGCGGTGAAAACCGGCATATCAGTGTGGAAAGCTCATTAAGCATAAATGTAAGACCATTAGCGTCAATGTGATAAGGAGAATCATTTCCATTAGAAGTGGCTCTGGGCCTTTTCTTTTACAAGTTTGGAATTGATCTACATGCAGACTGTGTAATTGAGCTCCATTCCATGTTCTTGGGAGTGTCATCGAGCCTTTCGAGCCGATATGCACTTGGTTCGGAATCTCGTTGTTTACGCAGTATGTAGTCTCCGATATAGAAGCTGCAGTTTTATTCGTGTTTTCCCCAACTGGGGTTCTACACGCATTAGCCTGCTCAGCGTTCATTACGCCACGAGGTGCGTGAGCGTCTCATCTCTGACAAATGCTTCGACGATGTCCTTCAAGTCTACGCATTCCTCGGTGTTGTGGCCTCTTGTCCTGTGAAAGTCATAGAATTTGCTCTGATCAGCGTTGTGACGCTCTCGGATTATTGGAGCCTTTGGCCATGGGAGTCTCTCGGTGTCGAATATCTCGGTGACGCTTTTGGTGAGTGGCGTCCATCTGGAGTTCCGGTTCGACGACTGCATGTTATTCTTTCCGCCTAACCGAGGGTGCGAGCCGGATGAAGTGTCAAAGTTTACCTTTGACTGCCAAATGCCTAGCTTCCTTTTTTTGTTTAGTCGGGCGGTAAGGACATTGTTTTCTCTTGTTTTCTGGGTGTAGAGGTTTGTGCTTTGGGGAAGATCTCTACCCAGTTGCTTTTCCGTTTCCGCGAAGCGTTTAGCTGCTGTCATGATGGCATCCCATGTGGATGGCATGCCATCTTTACCCGTTAAGGTGCGGATGAGCTCTGGGTCTTTTGTGCCCTGGATGAAAGCAGCGGGAACAAGATCTTCGCTAATATTACCCAGACTTAGCTTCTTTGAGTTGAAGCGAGTGATGAAGTCTAGCAAAGATTCATCTTCCTCTCGAATGCAATTGATGATTGTCCATTGCTCTTCGGTATACTTTCTTTGTTGGCTGAAGTGTTGGCTAAACTTCTGTTGGAAGTCTGCCCAATCGTAGATGTGGTGGACCGGTAGACGGTCGAACCACGCTCTGGCTGCTCCAACCAGCGTCATCTGAAACATATAACACCACGTGGGTTCCGTCCAGTTGCTGACGGTTGCCCCCGCTATGAATCTGTTCAAATGATCGTCTGGGTCAGATATACCATCATAGGTGCCGATGTTTGACATCTGTTTGGCACTTCTTGGGGCGATTGCTTCCGCAATGTCCCTTGCAAACTTGGAGGTTCCCGCATTTGCAGCGGTTGGTCTGAAGGTTTTAGAGAAGTCACGTGGGTTTCCACCCGCGTTTTTTGGTTTGAAGGTTTCTCCAAAATTCCTTCTCGGTTGGAAGTCCGTTTCCTTACGCTTCCCTTTCGCCCTATGGTGAGGGTTTGCGTCGGTGTCGGATTCCTCCGAATCATCGTCCAAGTACTCGCACTCATTGCTCATGTTGAGCTGTTGAGTGCTTCCGAATTCGTCAGCCTGTTGGAGTGAACGCAAGCGTTCATCCAACTCAGCTTGGAATTCCCTTTGACGTTTTTCCGCCCACGTTTTAACTTGTTCAAGTGTTTGGCGGGGGGCCTCGTCTGCTGTCTTTCCACCTGGGTATCAATGAATCCCAGGGGAGAATTGTTTACTGCACTTGCCCCGGTTCGGGTAACCGGGGTAGTGTTCGTAAAATGTTTGTATTCACCGGTGTTCCCCCCAGTAGCTGGGGTTGTGGTTACCGGTGTTTCTTGGTTATTCGCTGGCTTTGGCAACGGAGTAACCTTAACCATCTTTCCAGAAGTTTGAAAAAACTGAATAAATTAGTTATAGCTTTTATGCACGGATGGCGCCAATGAAGAAACACTAATCGACCCCGGGCAGATTATGGACAATCTGGAGGTTAAATAGATGTTTCCCACGAGGGGTTAGATCCGGCGAAGATGGTTCTTCTAATAACCTGCAAAACAGACACCGTGAGCTCGTCACTTAGAAGGGGGGGGGTACCTCCTTGTGACCACCCTCCGGCGTGAGAATCAGACTAGATTGCTCTTGAATATAAGTGTATATTAAGAGAATGACTAAAGTAGATATCAGGTAATATATCAAGATATGAGATATGAGATAAGATGATACCATTCCAAGGTGTTGGAGTATTTATAGCCGAAGGTAGGTTTCCAAGCAGGTACAGCCGGCTGAATAGTGTTCCTGTTCTGCCAACTGTGGGCTACGCACATGCCATGCTGGTGGTTGGTGGGTAGGTAGCGGCTGATAGTGATCAGGCCGGCTGTGTACTATTCCTGTTCCACCAACTGCAGTCTATGCACGTCCTCCGACAGGTTGGTGAGTAGGCAGCGGCTAATAGTGACACACTGTACAAGAGCGTGCTGCTCGTCATACTGTTGTCAGTGAGCTGTCGTATCTTTGGTCAGATCTTTTGTCCATACCTCGTCAGGTACAGTACAAAAGATCCTCCAGTATCGTACGGACTGGCTCATTTGGGCGGGAGTTTTCCCGGCTTTGTGCGGGAGTGTTCCCGGCTTGCTCACTCCTTCTTCGGGTGATATTACTGAATTATTTAAGAGTTAAGTGCCTTGTGCGTGTAGCCTTGCTGCGCGGGTAGCCTTCCCTGATGGCTTGTATCCGCAACTGTGGGAACAGGCGGGGTACTTCACCATTGGGAGGCTTTTCCTGCGGGAACAGCTTGCGTACTGCGCGTAAGGACGTCACGTCTCTGAGCATGGTGGGTCATGCGGATCCAGTTGATTTCTGCGCAGACGTCCCTCTTCAAGGTGAGTCTTGCGGGTCCAACTGGGCTCTGCTGGGACCTACCTCTTCACATACGTAAAATCCCAACTAAAATGACCTCATACAAACGGTGTTAGTGGGAGGGAAGAGTAAATAGAGAGAATGCTTCACGTTGTGTTTAGAGGTTAGAGTGTGAGTGAGGCAAGTGTGACTCTTTCGGGAAAAGAGAGAGGATGCCACCTAAGAGCTTTCACATTGTCATTAAAAAATATGAGTGAGTTTTTATAGTATAAAGAGTAGTTTATGTGTTATGAGGTGAGGGGAGAGACATATAATGATTTATCTGTATATTTGAAATGTTATTGTTCACGTTATATAATTTCTTTTAATATATTTTGAAAGTAGTTGTGATCGAGTAATGAAGAAGAAATAGTAAAAATATAAAAAAAATACTATTTAATTAACAAAAAGAGAGCAAATGTATTGATTTTTAATATAATTTATAAATTTGAAGATAGATAAATGAATGAGAATGTTCTAAGCTCAATTTTGGGCACCCCTTAAATCATATGTTATATCCATCTTTCGTCTTTCGACATTGTGTTTAACTTCAACGCCTCATAAGTCATAACCACCTTCTTCTATCTTTCATCACAATTTTTAAATTTCGTTATACACCTCTTCCAACCCTATTTTTAACTTTTAGTTCAAATATATCTTTTTTATTTAATTTCCAATTATATAATAATAAAATAAATGATGAAACATCACATTAATTGAAAAAAAACGTTAACGTAAATACAACTTTGATTAAATATCTAGTCATTGTCGTCGGATAGTTGAGCCTTGTATACGTAAATATGTTCCACCATATATTAGCGAAGGTTGTTATGTATTTCTTGGTTGCGTAATTCTTGAACATTAGTTTTTTGTATTCTTACAATTTTGTAAACAAATTTTAGAAATAGAAGGTAAAATACTTGTTTATATTTATAAAAATAACCAATAGAATACAAACAGCTTTCGTTAAAATTTGTTGACCCAAAGTTTACCAAAAAAATTATGTTAATTAAGATAACTAATACAACAACTTTGAACTTTTGAATATACGAAAATAGCCATTCGACTTTTTCTTAATTAGCCGTTACTTCGGCCAATTACAGCAATATACACGTCTCCATTGTGCCAATATGACATGTCAAATTAAAATATATTACGTCAGATTAATATATTGCGTCAAATTACGCAAGTTGTGCTATGTTAATTATAGATGGATCTTAAACCAATAATCTAAGATGGAAATAAATGCTTATTAGACGTATAATTATTAGAAAACTAGAATATTAAATCAACTGATTTTTTTTATTTTTAATACTACTGAACCCGGGTCATTTTTTCATAACAAGTCATATTCTTGACCAAATAACGATGACTTTAATTACAATAACTTCAAAATTTAAAAAATATTAAAAATCGCCAACGATTCTTTGTCACTACACCACGATCCACATATTAAATAAAAAATAAAATCAATCAACTAGTAAATATTTAAAATTTAAATAAAATCATCCACTAGCTAAATCCAAGAAACAAACTGTACACAATATTCATCTTCAATATAAGTAGATATCACGTCTCATATTCCACATATACTTCATCCTCTCAAATCAACTTCTATAACTTCCACTTTTATCCCAACCAAAATATACGGAACAATCAAAAGATTGTGAGTTTTTAAAACGTTTGAAGAACACCCTGTTTCAACTTTCATGGTATGTCTATGTTCTTACCTTTTTACAACAATTATAGTGTCAAATACATGTTGTTTAATTATTAATTGTGTTTTTTATTAAGTGTTATTTATATGGTTTTGTTGTTTAATCTTATTTTAGGCGACTGAAGCTTCCAATTTCAAGTATGAAGAGGTATTATTCACAAATTCTTGGATTCAAATATTGTTCTTTTTTTTTTTTCTAATTTTTTATTTATGAAGACATGTGGCTTACTATGATGATGGTGTGAAAATTTTCCAGGAATTTATTGTGAATTCGAAAGGATTACGGCTTTTTACGTGTCGATGGTTGCCGGCTGATACAGAACCTAGAGCTTTAATCTTTCTTAACCATGGATATGGCATGGAATGCAGTGTCTCCATGAAAGGTGAGCTTGTTGAAATATATTATTGGTTTATATTTTACAAACTCGCAAATACAATAGAACTATTAGAAGTTTTGACCGGCCAGTTGAAACTTTTTTGGGCCTAAAACGAATTCTAAAATAAGAGTTATGAAAAGTTTTTACCGGCCAGTTGACACGTAGGAATATGATGACACAAGTTTTTTTTATACATAGGTTTACCGGAAAAAACCCAGAGATTAAGAACTTTAATTAATTGTGATCCGAAAATAAGAAACGAATACGAATCAAAAGTAATCAAACACTAAGGTGGTGTTTGTTTTTCCTCAAAAGCTCTTCCAGACCACTTCTGTCTGCGCCGCGCAGACCAAGCGCAGACGTTGTGGTCTGCAGTGTGTTTGTTTTTCCGAAGACATTTCATTAAAAAACCTCTGCCCGTCCTCTTCTCCCAGAAGTGTTGTTCATGCTACTTCTAACCTCTTCTCAACTTTTATTTCCCTTAGCACTCTCAAACCTAAAACCTATACATCTTCTTCTTCAACCCTCAAATCCCGTCAGCCCCTTCCCACCTTTGATTCAGCCGCCACCACCTTGCTCCACCTCGCCGCCGCTCCTCCGCCACCTTCCTCCTGCACTTCCATCCATCCACCGCTGCTACGCCCTGTCTACACAACCCCGCCTCCCACGCTGTTCCTTGCCTCATATTATTCGGCGGCGCCACTGCCTCATATTATTTGGCGGCGACACTGCTGTTGGCGGTGGACCTTCGTCTCCGGTCCCTGGAATCCGTAACCATCCATCCATCCTTCATTGATTGATTGTTTACTTGAGTTTGTATAATTGTCCCCAAATTTATTGATTAGGTTAAATGTTTCAATTTTAGGGTTAGATGGTGTCACAAACTCTGTTCATGTGTGTGATGTTCTCACCAGAAAATGGACCACAAATTTGTTTATATATTTGTTTTTTTAAGCATTTTTAGTAGGTTTGATTTGTTTATGTTTAGGTTTTGTTGTTGATTAATATTAATTTAGGTTTTGGTTGTTGATTAATGTCAATTGTGGTTTTATTTGATTTGTTAAGAATTTTAATAGGTTTGATTACCATTAGTTTGTTTGGTTCGGTTTGTTTATGAATTATTTGTTTATATCATTCAGAAATAATTTTTAACAGTCTGCAGACGTTAAAAAACAAACAGTCTTTTTCTTGCATGTTGCAGAGGTTTGGTCCACCTCTTCTGCCACAGATCCCTGCAGATGTGGTTCGCAGACTGCAGACATTTTACCACTTAAGAAACAAACACCACCTAAAAAGATTAGGGGCCCACAACTACGGATACACCTGAATATACTTTCACCATATAGACCAATATGGCCATGTATATATAGCATTATAATGTGCTAAACAATCCAAAGTGTTAACTAGCACCCCTAAGTAATATTATAACATAGAGTAGAAATTTGTGATAAAAACACGAAAATAATTGATACTAATTATATGAAATTGAAATATTAACAGGGGCTGCATTAAGGCTAGTGAAGGCAGGGTTTGCAGTTTATGGTATTGATAATCAAGGCCATGGAAAATCTTCTGGAATTCAGGGTTATATCCCCTCCTTTGATGATCTTGTTACAGATTGCTCTGATTTCTTCACAAGCATTTGTGGTAAGTTCTTTTTTTTCCTATAAATTATTTTATTAATTAATAGTCTTCTGTTTATTAAATTATATTGAAATCAGAAGTTTGAATGAACTTTAAAATCTTGACCTAGTCATTGAAGACTAGAATTTTGATTGGAGTTCTTGTTCTATAGGATAACTATGAACACATAAATACATTTCATATAATAATGTATATGTTTCAATTCATGAAATAATATTAGTTAAAAGAAAATAGAGGAATAATTTACTAGTTTTGAAATGTATATCTTTATATAGTAATATTAGTTTAAAATATATAACAAAAATATGGTTTTGTTAATGTATACATATTATTTAATGTGCATTTTAATTTTCAGAAAAGAAAGAAAATAAAAGAAAAATGAGAATATTGCTTGGAGAATCCATGGGTGGAGCAATGGTTCTATTGTTACATAGGAAGAAACCAGAGTACTGGGATGGTGGTGTCTTGGTAGCACCCATGTGTAAGGTGTGAACAACTTCTCTTCTTCTCTTAATTTCTGTTCAAAAATGGCAACTACTAGTCTACTACACGTGTGTATGTATAAGTATAACTATATATACATATTTTATAAATATTAATTTTTATTTAATTATAAATACACATTAGTTTGATTACCCTTGTGTATATATATGTGTGTAACTGTGTGTGTGTAAAAAGTATGAACTTTAAACATATAAATTATTGATAAAGATAAAAATAAAAATAAATGATTTAAAATTCCATTTAGTTCTTAAAAAGTTAAAGCAATTTCTTTTCTATAATGATAATATAATATATATGTTTAACGTTTAATACACGTTATTATCTTTAAACGGGCTTAAATATTATTAAATAACCTCTCAATTTTGTTGAATATATTGATAACTTTTTTTATGATACGAAAATATGAAATAATACAGATTTGTATTTAATATATTAAAAGTCAAAATATGACGAGGACTGGTTTTATGTCAATCTTCATTTCCTTATTAAATTTTGTACCACATCCATTTATTACGAAAAGTGCTTTGCAACTCGTAAGATCCAATATTTGAGGGGTAGTTATGGGATTTACATGGAAATATTGGGGAAACAAAAATATATATTCCTTGTTACTTTTTTTAAATAATTATATTTATAGAAACATATAGGTTTCATGTCACTATTTATCACTATCATAAAAGTGTGAAAGGTGAAACGATTACGTTTGATATTTGAAATGCACATGCTAAAAACAACCATGCAACTGCTTTGGTGGATGAAATAACCACGACAACATAAATGATAATGATTTGAATCTAACATTTAATATTTGTTAGAAGTATATATTACGTGTTTAATAATAAATGCGTTTGATTTTCAATTCATTTTCATTAAAAAGAATTATTCGCTTTATTCAGATCGCGGATGATATTAAGCCACCTCAATTTGTGATTAGCGTGTTGAAGAAACTTACAAAAATAATCCCAACATGGAAAATCGTCCCGGGTCAAGATATCATTGATGTTGCGTTTAGAGATCCCAAAATTAGGGACGAGGTAAGAAAAAAAAAATCTGATTATGTATTTGTTTCACGTCAACGAGTGATTTTAGTTTAGCCTTTTAGTTTACAAAGTTGTATGATTGTGTGGCAGGTTCGTAATAACCCTTTGTCCTATAAAGGTCGTGTGCGTCTACAAACTGCCAGCCAACTACTCGATGTTAGCTTAGACCTTGAAAAGAGGCTCCAAGAGGTAAGTTTAAATATATTTTTAATTTTTCCAATCTTTTGGATAAAACATACTAAAAAAAGAAGATCTCTAACGTAACATGACATCAATTTTTGTTATTAGGTGACATTTCCATTTTTTGTTGCACATGGAGAGGCAGACAAGGTGACCGATCCAACAGTGAGCAAGCTTCTATATGAAACCGCATCCAGCTTTGAAAAGATGATTAAGTTGTATCCAGAAATGTGGCATTCTCTCACGTATGGCGAGTTCACTGAGAACATAGATATTGTGTTTGGAGACATAATTAGCTGGATTGATGGAAGAATTGCTAGTGGAAACTCGAGACTAGAGAGGGAACAAAAGAACGCAAATGACGAGTTTCACACAAGCATCTTGGACAAAAAGAATTAGATTGATTGATTTACCACGAACACTACATACTTGCATATTATTTTTCTTGATTCAGGAATTCATAAAATTTGAAGACCAAGTCTTATATCATGTAGAATGTTACTATACAAAGTTGATTAATGATAATATTTGTAGTGTAATTCAAGGAGATTTTGTATCATATCAATATCATGAGACCATATTTGGCTTGAATTTGGTGAAAGTCCTTAGTGCACTAGTAGGAACTAGGAAGGGTCCTTTGAGACGGTTCAACCGTGAATCAATAGCAGTTCGAGTATTTTATTTTCTTAAAAAGAGTTGAGTTTTTTTAAGTTGGACCACTTAATACATCATAAATTGTAGCGGTACGTAGTGTTTGAGTCTCTCGGTCCCTTTTGGTCTTATAGATTGGATCTGATGACCCCGTGTGTTTTGACTAAAACCCTCTCCGATATGAGGTGCGCATGACTTCTCGTCTCTTTTCGGTTCTTTGTGCTAATAATATTACACCCATTACATTTATCATGGTAAATATAGTCAGTTTACAGTATCTCCTTTTGTACAATACTAAAAAAAAGTACAAACAAAATACAGTGAATGTATTCCAGCAGCCAGCAGGGTTTGATGACTTGATCCAAGAAGTCAAGAAGCTGTTGGCATATGGGGTCATAACTGAAAATGGGCCAAGCTTTTGAGTGAGGCTCAATGAAACTTTAGTAGATAGCCCAACGTTTGATGACACTGACATGGGCCAAGCTTGTGAGGCTCAAGTAGTATTTAGCACATTGGCCTACTCAATAACATCCTCGATTAGTCGATTCCCGTTTTATTTCCCTGATATCAATATATCATCGTCCTTTTCAGTATAAACACCCTCTTAAATATATAATTAAAAGAATAATAAATTAATAAAAACCGATCAAATTTATTCCTCAAATTTTCATGGTTTTTGTTTTTCCTTTTTAAATGTAGAATATAATGTAACTTTAGATAAACCCCTCAAAATGTTTACCTGACCACAACATGTTCATTCGAACCGACGGCCTTGAAAGCCAATCACATACGACCACATGTATCTATATCAACAAGACATTATTTTCTTTCCCTTAGGGGCAGATTTGCCAATCTAAATATATAACATTGGCGGATGCCATTATATTTGCGGACACGTCGTCAATTTTATCAGGGGCGGACACACCTTATGCGGAGCCGTAGCAGAGGCTACGGCTCAAATTTTTACAGGTAGTGTAAAAAAAAATTGGTCGATTTTTGTGTTTCGTTATGGTTGGAAAAAAATAACGTTCCGGCTAAGATTTTAAGCCCAACTAATATATGTTTTAAACCCAATCAAAATATAAAGCTCAAACAAAAATACCCATTAACCCAACCCAACCAACCAACCCATTAACCCACCTTTCACAACAACAACAAAAAAAATCATACGCACCTTCAATTCCAGTCTTCCACCCTCCCATGTAACAGCGCAGAGCCAGCCACCAATCGTCCAATCGCACACTGTAGCACCGCCGGCTCCACACCACGTCACCACCGTCTGCCCACAGCTCGATTTTAGGCCTCACACATGCTTTATCAAAACATCTTCAAAAAAAGAGTCAAGATTTGTTGGAAGCGTCTAAGTTGATAAGCGGGACAAATCGAGCATTGAATAATCTAAGACAAACTGGATTTGACAAGATGTTGGCAAAAGTTACATCTTTTTGTGAAAAAAAACAAGATTAAGATGTTAGATATGGAGGAAAGCTATGGTAATCAAAGAAACCGGAAGTACGTCATTACCAATCGACATCATTTTGAGGTTGAAGTTTTTAATACGGTCTTGGATATGCAAATTCAAGAACTTGGAAATAGATTTAGTGAGGTCTCAACTACTTTGTTAGAAAATATGCCGGGTTTAAATCCTTGTGATTCGTTTTCCAAGTTTGACATATCTAAGATAGTGGCTTTTCAGAGATGTATCCGAATGATTTTACTAACGAAGAAAGATGGTGTATTCCGGGTGATCTTACGACCTTTTATTGCGCTTTAAAGGAAGATGATAAATTTGCAAAACTTAGTGGAATGGGTGATCTTGCTCGTGTAATGGTGGAGGCCGGAAAACACACAACTTTTCCTTTGGTTTATCGGATATTGAAGCTAGCATTGGTTTTACCGGTTGCAACTGCAACCGTTGAAAGATGTTTCTCTAAAATGAAGCTTATCAAGACGGATTTGCGCAATCGAATGGGTAATGAGTATTTGAACAATGCTTTAGTTTGTGCGGTCGAAAGAGAAATATCTGATAAAGTAAATGAAGAAGATGTAATGGCTCGGTTTCAAGCTATCAAAAACCGAAGAGGAGATATTTATAGCCCAACCTAGATCCGCCACTGTTGGTTCGTTAACCCGGTTAGTTTAAATTTATTTGTTGTCGTGTTCTTTATATTTGTTTCGTTAACATTGCATTAAATATGGGGGCAAAAATTTTTTTGAGCGCTCCGGCTTGGTTTAGAGTCTAGATCCGCCACTGAGTTTTATATTGGCGGACGTCAGGATAGTATTCGTGGACGTCAATTTTATATTGGCTGACATATGTATTATATTGGCTAAACGTCATTAGCGGAAAATAAATATCGTAGGCTTGTTGGCATATATACATGATGCAGTTTTGGAAACGATTAAATGGCTTAACAAACTTTATGATAATCAACGACTATAATAGAAACAAAGGTTCCAAAAACAAAGTTCTTATCAACTGTGTTCAATAAAAAACAAATAGATTTAAATTGTAGATAATTGGATGCTCCTGAATCATACGCACCGTTTTTAAAAACTCGACCTCGAGTTTTTGTCTCTAGACCAACTCCACCTAGGTTGAAAGGAACATCAACCCTACTTTTATTATTAACATCATGACCCGGATAAACTATTTAACTTCATGGTCGTTTCGTCCGGCTCCAAACCAGAGCCGATCCTATATAATAGAATGGTGAAGCTAAGGCTTGAGACCCCGACCCAACTTTTTCAAAAAGAAAAAGTCCTATCTGCCATTGATGATTGATAGCAGTCTCGATTGGAACTTGGAAAGGAAAAAATCAAAGAACCACTCGGGACACAAAACAAAAGACGACTATGGTGTTTCTAGAATCAATCATATTTGTTTACTTTTAGTTCGAGATTTGATTTCAGTTTTGCTTTTCCACACTTTTCTTGATTGCTTGTTATTAATTGTTAATTGTTTTTGTGTTGATATCTCATAGTGATTCAATTTTGATAAATGATATCCTTAGTTTGCTGCTTGTGACATTTCTTTGATGTATTTAAACAAATGCCTCAATCTCTTTTATTATTTTTTATTAGTATTCAAACATATCAAAACTTCTTACATGACTTGTAACTAAAAAAAGGGTAAAAAGAACAATAAGTCTTTCTCCATAAAGAAAATATCATATTTCTAGACGACACTTAAAAAAGAGTGTTATGAAAAGATATAATTTCTATTATTTGAAGAACACGATTCAACAATGAACTGCTACTTTTTAATTAGAAATGATTTTTGATGATACTGAATGAATCCGATAAATTATTTGCACATTTCGTATAACATTAAAGGGTTCAGGTCTTCATACATCATAAAAAAAGGCACAGTAACATAGCAAACTATTATTTACTTCAGTGTAAGTCATTCGAGGCAGTTGTGTCTTCAAAATCTTAAGTTTCCATATCCTTTGTTATTTTCACCTTTACATGGCGTAACTCCACCACCTCAAGTTTTTAAGGCGACCATCTACAAAAATTAAACAAATCATTTGTAATATGATTCAATACCTGCCTCCCGATCAGTTAAAGTAGTGAGATCTCCTATAAGGCTATAACTGGAAGCATCGAGCTCACTGGTCATAGCATAATAGGGATTGCTAGTGGCATTGAAGACGGAGGGACAACCATTCTTCGATTCTACAACACTCTCCTCCTACGGTTATGGTTATCAACATGTACCTGGCGGGATCGAACAACATATTCTTCATGGTGTAGTTAAGTATACCTCGCGTGCGTGTATTGTAAGGCCCCGTTATCGGTGTCCTGCATTTGGTGTTGGATTTACTCACAAACACAGTTCTGAAAATCAGAGTTAATTAAAACATTCGCGGAACATTAAAACATTTATAAAACATTACATATAAATCCATAACTTGTCTTAAAATAAACATTCTTGTCTCTCAAAATATCATAACATTAAACATAAGCGTCTTAAGTCTTCAGATGCCAGACTCTTATTCTTCTGCCATTTGCCCTCGCTCAAGCCAGCTGTCTCATTCTACCCACCTGCGTGCATACTAAAAGTCAGCTACGCTGAGTGAGTTCTAGTTAATCAGGTAATATACAATACTTTCACCTACTTATACATACGCATCCGAAGATACATATTATATTCTTAACCTGCTCATCTTTCTTTCGTACATATATAAATATATACATTCTTTCTTTCTTTCATTCTTTCTTTTATTCTTTCTTTACAAACTTTGCATCTATCAATACTTTACATACTTATACGTTTTAAAGAGCATTGCTCCCTACTGTCTCGAGTATTATTAGGGCTCGGTCCCTTATTCTGCCTTGAGTATTATTAGGGCTCAGTCCCTTTCTGCCTTGAGTATTATTAGGGCTCAGTCCCTTTCTTCTGTACCTAGTTATCCCTTACGTTCATTCATAACTTACGTACATATCATTCATACATTATACACAACATTATATCCATAATCATAACTTGCCAATACGTGCAATATCCGAAGATCGTTCACGCACCGACAAGCAGTCATTCACATCTTTCACATAATACATATATGGCATACACTTATCTCTTAGGATAATGGTATTAACTAATCACATCGAGTATGCACACAACCCCGAAAACATAACAAGGAATGAGGCTAGAACTCACCTGAATGCGGTTACGTTCACCGTTAATAGTTATTCCTTTCTTGAGTTGTGCATGGCTAACTGTATAACGATTACATGTATTAATTAACTATTCCTACTCATATCATATTTCTATCTTTATATAACCCACAACGAACGGGGGTCCGGGGGCAGCGCCCCTAGCAGCGGGGTTCTAGGGGTGGCAGCCCCTTGCGGGGTCCAAGGGGCAGAGCCCATGGCTGGGGTTAATGGAAAAATTTTATTTCCATTAACTGTCTTAACACATTTTCCATTAGGATTTTAAATTATTAATTAATTTACTAACTTAAAAGTTCAAGGGTTTCTTTGTATTTAAATCATTCATTTCTAAGTCCAGGGACCATTCTGTCATTTATCAAACTTCTAGTTCGTTACTTGGATCTTAACGAATCGGATATCATAACGAACTAGTTCTTGTAACGAATTGGACCTTATGACGAATTGGTCCTTTTAACGAATTGAACCCTCTAACGAACTGGTTCTTTGACGAATCAGTCCATATAACGAATCGGTCCATGTAACGAATTGGGCCTTCTAATTCGTTATCTCCTGTTAACGAATGGTCATAACGAATTAGGGCTAATTCGTTATATTTTACTTAACGAATTTGGATACGAACTAGCCTTAGTTCGTTAAGCTTCCCTTAACGAATTACCTCTAATTCGTTAATTCCCCGTTAACGAATTAGGGTTAGGTCAGAGAATGTCAGAAACATTCTCTGACATAGTATCCTCGTACCAGCCGCCTTTACGGTTCCGTCGTCACCGGAAAAACGTGTTTCAGCACCGTTTTCACCATTTTTCGTCCCGTTTAATCCAGATCTGAGCTAGGGTGATTCCTAGGCTCATCTTTTGCTCGGTTAATACCCGATTCCACACGGATCTCGTGACTTTAACGGTTTAAAGGTTTCGGCTCGTCGTTTCGTGACCATGTCTAACGGGTTTAAGCTCATACAACATCATACTATCATTACCTCGGGTCGGTGTTCAGTTTCCTTCTTAATTTCAGCTAAGGTAAAGAGAGAATTAGAGAGAAGGCTTAAGTGTGTGTTTTGTTGGTGTATGAAATATGTGTGAAATGAATTAAATGGATGATTTAAGGTTTATATAATTATGAATCATGGGCTTAAGCCCATGGTCTTTCCTTCTTTCCCTCATAACCCAAGTTCATAACCCATATCCCTTTAACCCAACACTAGCCCGACTCATAATATCTCTTATTTTCATTTCATTAACCGAAACGAAAAAACGGGATGTTACATTTAACAAAACATGTCCATTATACATGTGTAATGTGTTAACTAACAAGTATCTTAAGTTCCTAACATTTCTCCAAGAGTGACAATACACTAAAAACTAAACAAATCCCAATTTTCTTTGAATAAACGAACTTTGATTTAGACGAAAAATCCCAATTTTCTTTTCTCCGTACATCCTCTTAAAAGCTCAGTAACAGTGCTACCACGCATCTTATCTACGAGGGGCAAGGAAATGTAATTTGTTAGTTATTATTAAAACAAATATAAATGACGAGACATTAAAAAAAAACCTTACAAACATCTTATGTCTTATGTTTTTATACTACACCCCCTATAATGTGTGTGATGACACGCCATCAACTTGATGATATGATTCTTGCTTCCTTTCATAAAATGATTCTTAAGGATTAAAACAATATATGCATTATATTAAATTTTAAGTAATACCCACGGTGGTGTTTCGCATGATGACGATGAAGTCATGATTTATGTTAATATATATTGTCTAAAACAGTAAAACTTCGAGCAGCCTTTTCCAGTTTTCCTTGGCTTAATTGTGCACACCCACATAACATTGCCATACATATTTTACATATTCTTGTTTCATGTTTTAAAGTTCTTGTATTATGTGTGTGTGTATCAATTGAGGTTACGGTTTGTTGATAGTTCATTTTAATTTCTATATTGCATATACTTACACCAGTTGTGATTGATGGACGGTTGTTGATGTCCTTGACCTGAGATTTATGTAACGAACCTAGTTAATCAAGAAACTAAGCAAAGCTACATAATATCTTAGTGGTTCAACACCATTCTTACCCTAACTAATTTAAGGTGACTAGCACATACATTCTCTTTGTCTTCGATTATGCAAAATATAACATTTAAACACCCTATGGTTGTGTCAAGTATCTATTTATTTTGAATCTGGATCATTAGTGGGATTCTGATCGAATCAAAGTTATTCTTGTTTTGTTAAACCTTTTCACTGCATATATTTATTATTAAAACTATACAAGAAATTCCCAACATGAATAACCTTAAAACGAGTGGAGTTAGACTGTTAGTGACAGAGAGGAGTGGGAAGAGAGAATGTGCCGTATTGTTTATAGAGGAGAGGAGTTGTGTAAGTGAGGGGTGTTAGATCGTTCTTGGGCAATAGAGAGAGGGGGTCACCTAAGTTGGTTTTTTGGTCACCCCTTAGACCATTCATTATATCCGTTTTTCGTCTTTCAACGTCACGTGCCACTTCAGTGCCACATAAACTCTCTTCTATCATTCAAAATATTTAAGTTACATTATACCCATTTCCAACTTTTTTTAAAAAATGTTAGTACAAATAATGATTTATTTTGAATATTTTTAAAATAGTTAAGTAATAATAATAATAATAATAATAATATAAAACATCACATCAAATTGGAAGAAAAAAACATAATTGCAAATGCAACTTTTTTAAAATATCTAGTCTTAGTCTTCAAATAATTGAGTTGTCTAATCGTAAATATGTTCCATAAAAAATATGTGAAAGTTATGCATTTCTCGGTTACGTATTTCCCTTTCTTTTAATTCTTACAATTTCGTAAACAAATCTTAGAAATAGTAGTAAAGTACTCGGTGTGAATTTACGAAAATAGTCGATAAAATACAAAACAACTTTTGCTAAAATTTGTTGATCAAAACTTTACAGAAAAACCATGTTAACCAATATAATTAATAAAACAATATCGCCGATCTGAATTTACAAAAATAGCAATTTTTTTATTTTTAAATTAACAATTAAATTTGCCAGTTATAACTGGACACGTGTCCCTACTATGCCAATATAATATGCAAATTTAAAATATGTTTCGCTAGACTAAAATATGTGTAAAATTACATAAGTTATATATGTTTTATTTATCAGTAATATTAAAAATAAATACTTAATTTGTAATCATGTTAATTAACAAAGTTAAATTTGGTGATTATTACTTCTATAAAAGCTTCGGTGGAAATAGTTATAGATGCATCTTATAAACGAATAAAATAACACAAAAATGATTACTTATAGTTATTAGAAGTCTAATTATTAGAAATATATATATCAAATCTTCTGATTTTTAAAAACTACTATACTTGGCTCATTTTTCTCCACATGCAGTATAGTCCTATTCTTGACCAATTAACGATTCTTTAATGACTTCAAAATTTTAAATTAAAATCGTTGACGATTTTTGGTTATTACACCACGGTCCACATTTTATAAATAAAAAATAAAATTATTAAATAATAAATATTTAAATAAATTCATCCACCAGCTACATCCAAGAAACTAACTGTACACAGTACACACAATCATCTTCAATATAATCATTCAAACTTCTTTATTAATTATTTCACCACTTGATTTTTGAAAATATTTAAAGATCACCTTGTTTCAACTTTCATGGTAGTATGCCTCTCTTCTTACCTTTTTTTTTTAACAATACAGTGTAGAATTCATGTTATTTAATCATTATTGTGTTTTCTATTTGTATGGTTTTATTGTTTAATCTTATATTAGGCGACTGAAGCTTCCAAGTTCATATATGAAGAGGTATTATTCACAAATTCTTATATTCAAATATTCCTCAAATGTTTTCTTTTAACGAATAATTTATGGTGATGTGAAAAATTTTCAGGAATTTATTGTGAATTCGAAAGGATTACAACTTTTTACGTGTCGATGGCTGCCCGTTGATACCGAACCAAGAGCTTTGATCTTTCTTAACCATGGCTATGGCATGGAATGCAGTGTCTCCATGAAAGGTGAGCTTATTTAATCCAAAAATAAAAAGATTTTCTTGGTTCTTATCTTAAAAAGCTACAAATGCAGTCAAATTATTAGGAACTTCATCAACTATTTTTGGATTTTAAAGCAAACTCTAAAACTAGGCCCGCATTCTTAAAGGAAAAAAGAATATGATAACACTTATTTTTATACGACTTTAAAAGGTTTAAATCATAAAATTCGAACTGAAAGTTCTAAAGATCGAGAGCTGAGAGAGTTGTGATCAAAGAGTAAGAATTAAATATATTTAGCAATCAACTCTAAAAAGTTGGAGGCCTTAAGATTTAACTTACCTTTTATATAATGTGTCTTAGAGCATTCTTATCCCATCCATTAAAACACTCTCTATCCTTAAATTTTAAAAAAATCTTTCAATTAGTCACTCCATCCAATCCCCTATATATATACTCTATCCCTAATTTATGAAAATATGATACAGTAACTTTTCATTTATAAAAAGCTACTGTAGCACCCCATATCTCAACTCCTGTACTTTCACCCGTCTATTTCATCTTCTCCCGCCCATATTCATTTCCCTCTTATTATAAAGCTCATAATATGCTTTCTGCTTTCTCCTTTCTTTCTTTCTTCTTTACCTATGAAGCAAAACAGAGGCAAAACCTAAATCAAATAATTATTTTTCATCGTCAAAAGCTGCAACAGGTACTCACCCAATCACCCTTCTTTGCAATCGTCTTAAGTATTTTAGGTCTTTTGTTGTTAACAAAATATGTATTTGGGTTTTTTGTAAGATGAATGAAGAAAAAGTATTTATTTAGATTTTATATTGTTTGACCCGCCCCGCCCCGCCGACTCGAAAATTTTTTATTGTTTGACTTTGACCCGACTCAAACCGAACTGCTGTCCCGAAATTTTCTGGATCCATAACTTCGGCCCCCGATGATTTTGGTCAAGCTTCGCCACTGATGATTTGGAGGTGTTCTTTTCTTACAAATATGTCTGCGGGATAAGAGAAGTTAATTAGGGTTTGTAGATGTTCTAATTCCATGTTCTTGGATAGTAATTTGGGTTTATTGGGGTTTCTAGATGGATTGTAATTTGGTTCATGATTAGGGTTTTGGGTTGAGTTGTATACTTATTTGTTCATAGAGAATAAAGATGGTGGTTTCTTTTATCATCATATTTAACACGTTTCAACTTTGTGTGGATTTATTTAATTTATTTGGTCCATTTTATTGTTTTTAGAGTATGCAAGTTGTTTTCTTTTCTTGATTTAATACAATAAAAGTTACAAAGTAGTACTGATAGTGGAATTATCCACATAGGATGAAGTTTTGTAGAACATGAAATAATTAGGGTAATTAAATTGTGTTCATTTATGTAATCAGTATGTGTTATAATCGTTGGCCAGCTAATGAAACTATTGTGACTATTAATAGATAAGAGAACACATTCAATAAACTGTTATATTTCTTTACCAATCCTAATATAATAATCTTTGTACTCTATTGTAGTTTTGAGTATGGATGCACAAGATCAAGGTGTATCCTACACCGATCTTCTTTGTGGGAATTCTATTGTGAGCCTTGACGACTCTCCACCTTTCCCCGCAAATGCAAACAGTGTTAAGAAATCAAAAAGGGGTGTGAACTTCACCGCTAAAGAAGACGAGCTAGTCGTTGCTGCATGGCTTAATCATAGCCTTGATTCCATTCAAGGAACAGATCAGAAATACTCTCAATTGTGGGAAAATATCTATTTGTACTTCGAGCAACATAAAGAAACCACAAACGAAAGGTCAATCAAGTCTTTATCAAATCGATGGTCTAGCATTCAAAAGGCCACTAATACTTTTTGTTCGTGCCTAGATCAAGTTGAACGATTAAATATAAGTGGCATAACCGATCATGATAAGGTAAAATTCCACACTCTAATTTGTTTTGTGAGTATTTTATAATGTTGGGTTAATCTTGACGGGTCGGGGTCAAAGTTGGGTCATGAAATTAAATTAAGTTTGCTTTTAATGGGTAAGTTAAGTGTCAATAAAGCAAAGTGAGTCCGAACCAACATAAAAATACTTATTTTGTTTTTTTAACATGTATTTTATTTGTTTAAATGCAAGTTTGATAAGGCGAAGTTTTTGTACCATAAACAAGAAGAATGCAACTTCGCATTTGAGCATTGTTGGAACCTATTAAAGGACCAACCTAAGTGGATTTTACGAAACGCGAAGGGCGAGTCAAAGAAAAAGAGGATGACGGTCCCATCCCAGACCCCAACCACAACCCCATCCGAGGCTGGAAATGCAATTGAAAATGAAGTTATCGAATTGGATCGACCACTGGGTAGGAAAGCTGCAAAACGATCACGAAAAGTTGAAGGTGAGCAAACCGAGGAAATCAAACAACTCAGAAAGATGAAGTATACAATTTTAGAGGAGTCACATGCTCAAGAGAAAGAGTTTTATCGCCTTCAGGCCGAGAAGATGGCGTATGATAGACTTGCTGAAGAAGAAAGGATGAGATTGAAGGCAGAAAAATTGAGAATTGAAGCTGAGAAAGCGAAGCTTGCAAAGAATGAATCCGATCAACGGATTATGATGTTGGACGTGAGTGTTATGACAGAACTCCAATGACTATATTTTGAGGAACTTCAAAGAGAAATCATAATGAGACGCAATCGTGATTGAGATAATCAACTTTAAAGGCCGAACAATAGTGCATATATATTAGTGCTACAAGAAATCGTATTCCCCTTTTTGGTGTTACATGGAAGTCTTATTGCATAAGAACAGATTTTTTTTGGCATTGTCTAACCTTATACTTTTATATTTTTTGGGTTTCATGAATTCAAAGCCTTCTGGCCTCGTGGATGCTGGACTTATTTTGTTTTTAATTAAAGGTTGTTGAAATGTTGTTTTGTTTGAAATCAATGTGCTTTAGGTTGCAATTTAATGTGTGTGTTTTGTTTGGGTGTGTGGTTGCTTCAAATTAATGTGCTATAAGCTGCAATTTTGTTAAACTGTGTGACAAGTTAAGGGGACATCAATATCATTCTGCAGCTCTTGTTGTTCTATATGTTCATGTAATTGTTTCTTTTGTATTGCATTACCTGCTAGTGCATTGGTCTTTGGATTACAGCTGTGATTTGTTTGTATTGTGTACAAGCATGTGGACAAGAATTTATTGGACAAAAGCCATGTGAATATATTTTGAAGTTATGTTTTAAAATTGGATGGAGATTGTTATGGTTTGCTTATTGTTGTTTCAGATAAGTTGGTATGCTAGTTCCAATTTTTCTTTTTGGTGGCATGATGATGACACAAGTATCTGATATACAAAAGATAACATCATTCTTGGTATTTTGTAATTTTGATTTTTAAGCCAACATAGTAACCCTAAGGGTAATTTTGGTATTTTATTTACCTTCAGTATTGGCAGCAGGTTATAGATTTTTAGAAGGCTAATACGAGTAGTTCATAATTACAAGTGCAGTTTAGTGAAGCTTCTTTTCGCGTTACAGTGCAATATTTTCGCATCAGTTGACTACAAATGGTGTATGGCATGTTTGGATCGGTCAAGTAGACTTTAATCTATTTTGGATGAAGTTAATTGGGAATTTGCTGCAAACTGTTTGGTTTATTGGAGGTCAAGTTTGCTGCGAATTTGCAAACAGGTCGAAGTCAACATAATAAATGGAACTAGGGATGAGCAAATTCGGTTGTTAATTGTTATACTTCCAGGAAGTAGTAAAAAGGTTGTTAATTGTTATACTTCATTACAATTTTTTTGTAACTTTTTTTTTTCAAACGGGCCGAATCGAAAAAAGTCGTTAAATTTTGCTAAACTTTGAATCAACAGGTGATTACAGCTACTCCTAGACAACTTGAGAGCGTCATGCGCCTCAGCGAGGCTTTGGCCCGCATTCGCTTTTCAGAAGAGGTTGAAAAGAAAGATGTTGTTGAGGCTTTTAGGCTTCTAGAAGTTGCATTGCAGCAGTCTGCAACCGATCCTGCCACTGGTAAGCATTCAAACAAGATAAAACAAAATACATGTTAGTTGGTTAATTAGTTAGGTAACAGATAAAGATGTTTTCTTAACAGGAACCATTGACATGGACCTGATTACTACTGGTGTCTCTTCAAGCGAAAGAATGAAAAGAGACAATTTGGTTGCGTTGACTCGCAACATTATTATGGAAAGGCTGCAACAAGGAGGTCCATCTATTCGTATGGTTGAGGTGCGCCTTTTTTTATTTTTATTTTTATATTTCAGTTAGCTTATTTATTGTTATTAAGCATTAATATTTAATATGAAAACCATAATTACTCTACAGCTGCTTGAAGAGTTGAAGCAGCGTAGCGAGATTGCTGAGTTGCATCTTAATGATGTAAGTGTCGCTCTGTTTTTCTTGAGCAGGACTATTTTAAACATCTCCTAAGATTTTTTTTTGGCAGTTGCGAAATGCACTTGGTACTCTTGCAGGTGAGTTGTTGGTGGATGTCCGCGGTGATAGTGTAACAAGAGTATGAGCAAAGGCTAATATCCGCTTCATACAAAAGTTCTAGAGATTGTATGCTTATTAACATCAAGACGGAGTATTGCGACATTTGTGTACTTTTGGGTTATATATATGTTGAACGCTTTGACATTATATGTGTGATGTTAGTTAGAAATGCTTGTGTATGAGATGAAAGGTGTTCGGATTTGCTGCATGGTTTAACCTCAGTATTGGCAGCAGGTTATAGATTTTTAGAAGGCTAATACGAGTAGTTCATAATTACAAGTGCAGTTTAGTGAAGCTTCTTTTCGCGTTACAGTGCAATATTTTCGCATCAGTTGCCTACAAATGGTGTATGGCATGTTTGGATCGGTCAAGTAGACTTTAATCTATTTTGGATGAAGTTAATTGGGAATTTGCTGCGAACTGTTTGGTTTATTGGAGGTCAAGTTTGCTGCGAATTTGCAAACGGGTCAAAGTCAACATATAAATGGAACTAGGGATGAGCAAATTCGGTACTACTACTGAATCAGTACTAAAGTTTCGACTTTCGGGATCGTTACGGTACCGGAACCGGTATTTCACGAATTTTTACCTTCGGTACCGGTATTTTCCCGGTACCGTACCAGTACCGAACCGAATATTTCGATACCGGTACCAAGAATTCGTGATTTTCGGAATCGATATTTTTGGTACCGGTACAGTACCAAGCTCATTCCTAAATGGAACTCAGTTGAAGCGTTGTTCAATGAAGTGCTATTTTGGATGAAGTTAATTGGGACCTACGAAGAAATTTAAACGCATATCGATTATAATGTTTGGTTTAATATACTATATGAGTTCGAGCCGACTTTAGGCTTGCATAACGTTTAACGCAATTTTTCTGAAGGTTATTAGAATTATTTTAGACGAAAAGTATAATAAGACAAAATAGTCTTTAGTAAAAATTGTAAATGAATAGAAAGAGAAAAAATAATAAAAAAAGAATGTAGAGATAAATATAGAGGTCAGGATGTGTGGTGTTTTTTAAAATGAGAGGCATATTTTAAAAAGTAGTGAATTTTTGTTAAATGATGAGGTTAAAGATGGTGGATGGGATAAGAATGCTCTTATGATACAAATAAAAACTAAGCAATCAATGATATTGTATTAAAATGAAATATTAACAGGGGCTGCATTAAGGCTAGTGAAGGCAGGATTTGCAGTTTATGGTATTGATAATCAAGGCCATGGGAAATCTTCAGGAATGCAGGCTTATATCCCCTCTTTTGATGATCTTGTCACGGACTGTTCGGATTTTTTTACAAGTATTTGTGGTATTTTCTTTACCTTTATGCATTTATATTTTTTTTATTTATTAATTTAAATTCATTAAAATTTGAATGATAAAACCTTGTCCAAGAACTGAGGACTTTGATTGGTGCTCTTGTAGACCCGTAAACGAACTGAAAATATACAAATAAGGGCATGCTCATGTTTGTTTATTTAACTTTAAACAAACACGAACACGGACACGAACACTTAATCTAACAAATTTTGTATTCATGTTCGTTTATTTTTTTCTTAATCTATTTCCTCTCCATTAATTTAACAAATTTAGAGTAAACCTCTAATTCTTATTTTATCATCTTCCATGAAAACAATTAAAAATAAAACCCTCGGTTAGTTACACGACAAGAGAAAATTAAATATTTGCCGTTGAATTTGACTTCTCATATGACAAATCAATAGAAATCAACTGTGCTGTTTCCATTTGTTTCATCCGAAAATCAGTTTTAGTTTTTGTTGTTCCATTGTTTTTCAATTTTGAATGAAAGCTAAGTTATTTTTCAGCCACTTCAATCTTGCTAATATTATTTTTTTTTTGAAAGACCAACAAAAGATTTTATTCACAAACTAGAAAGAAGCTAGATAAAAACAATCACCAAATACAAGCCAAAAACAGCCAACACCAACAGCAAAAACACCAAAACAATCCTATTTCCATCGAAAACTACGCCAATCTTCCACCGTTAAGCCCCTCCTTTTTGACCTTGATTTAACCCACAAGTAACCAATAGCTTTGACTTCTTCACACACATTATGCGCGAGAACCGGGTTACCATTATGAACTCTATCATTCCTCTTCTTCCAAAGACACCAAATAGTTATCAAGCACACCGCGTGAAAAGCTTTGGACTTTTCTGTTGAAGCCGCTATGTGTTTATGAAGATCCACCAAGTCTTGCATACGAAATGCATAAATTGAAGGGACTTTGCACCATTGGGAAATTAAACTCCACAATACTTGAGCAACTTCACACGAAATAAAAACATGGTCAACCGATTCCTCCTCCCTTTCACAAACTGGACACGCGGTTGAGACAACCGAAATGTTTCTCCTAACTAGCGCATCCCGCGTTGGAAGCCTATTAAGTACGGCTCTCCACGCAACAAACGCCACCTTCAATGGAACCCAATTATTCCATTCAAAAATCGAATCGGTACAACTAAACTTCTTATCCAACATTAGACTTTTCAACCCACGGACCGTATACTCACCTGAGGAGTCACCAGACCAAATAATATTATCCCTTCCAATTTTTATTTCCACATCTTGACACAAGGAAAGGAGCTCCCTAAATTCTTCCACCAGAACCTGCCACCTAGGAGCTATACGCCAATCCCATGTTCCACAAATCACACCATCCCACATGATTAACCGGTCTGCCACCGAACACCGTTTCAATCTTTCGATAGCAAATAAATTAGGGAACCGAACACACAAGGGGCAGTCAACTAGCCAATTATCTAACCAAAACCACGTGTCTACCCCGTTATTAACCTCCGAGCGAATCATCTTAACCACATCCATTCCCACCGGCTTAACATTCTCTAAGCTTTTACCGATCTGTCTCCACGGGCCCACGGAGGACATTTTAACCGGGAAGCCGGACCACGACCGGGAGGAATGGTGAATAGACCAGATTACCTTCCACCAAAGATTACCTTTTTCATTTTTGAACCGCCACCACCACTTTGCTAAAAGGGAGACGTTTATATCTCTCAAGAAACCCAAACCAAGACTACCGAACTCTCTTGGGACCGACATTTTATCCCACACAATCCAATTAAGTTTTGCCTTTTCATCCGAACCGCCCCAAAAAAAAGTCCTTCTTAACCGGTCTAATTTATCTATAACACCTTCCGGGGCTTTAAACAACGAGAAAAAATATGTGAGAAGTGAGTTTAAAACCGACTTTAGGATGGTGATGCGACCCCGAACGATAAACTCTTTGCCTTCCAGCGCGATAGTCACTTTTGAAGCACCTCAACCATTGGGTCCCATGAATCGATTAGGTTCATATTGGCCCCAACTTGTAAACCCAAGTGCTGAAACGGAATCGATCCCGCATCACATCTCAGCAAACTAGCCATTTCTGCCAATTCCTGCCCTTCCACCCTTATTCCATAAATTTTGCATTTAGCTAAGTTTACTTTTAATCCCGACACCAAGTAAAAGCACCTCAGAATCCTACACAGATTCTGCCCGTTTGTTTTACTCCATTCTTCTATAAAAACTACGTCATCCGCATATAAAAAGTGTGATAAAACCGGCCCCGTCAAGCCGCATCTCAACCCTGAAAACAATCCCTTGTCAACTGCCATTTTTATCATCTCAGAAAGACCTTCCATGGCTAATATGAACAAGAATGGAGACAATGGATCTCCTTGTCTAAGGCCTCTATAACATTGAAATTCCGAGGTAGGTGACCCATTAACAAGTACCGAAGCCCGACTCGCCCTCAAGATAGCTGAGATCCAAGTTCGCCACCTTAAAGGGAACCCCATTTGCTCCAAGATTGAGTCCAAATATCTCCAGTTTAAAGAGTCATAGGATTTCTCCAAATCGACTTTAAAAAACATACCTCTCTTTTTATTCTTCTTTAACCATGCAATAACCTCGTTCAAAATCAAGGGGCCATCTAAAATACTTCGATTCGACAGAAAAGCCGACTGTTCTTCTGAAATTAATCCCCCAATTACCGTCTTCAACCTCCTAACCAGCACCTTAGAAATCACCTTATTTATACAGCCAATCAAGCTAATCGGCCGGAAATCACACAACGATATCGGATCCTTAACCTTGGGAATTAAGGCTATAAAGGAGGATATGCACCCGAAGCTAACGGCATCCGAAGAGAAAAACTCCTCGAAAATCTTTAAAAAATCTCTTTCAAAGCAATCCCAGAATCTTTTAAAGAACTTAAAATTGTAACCATCTGGGCCCGGTGAGCGGTCCCCTGCACAATCCCAAACAACATCTTTAATTTCTAAACATGTGAACGGATTAACCAATACCTGAGCCTCTGCATCACATAATTTCTTTAGATTGTATGACACCATCATCGGTCTATCTGACAACGGTTCCTCAAACTTTTTTGCGAAGAACTCGAACACCGCGTCTTTCATGATTATCGGATTCGATTCCCACATTCCATCCACCAAAAAACCATGTAAACGATTATTACTGAGATTAACGTTTATAATTCCATGAAAATATTTTGAATTTTCGTCCCCATCTGTAGCCCACCGTACCCTTGATTTTTGTTTTAGATCATGATACTTACGGTTTTCAAACTCTTTAATCAAACTGGTACAAGCCATTCTTTCTTTTAGTTCAGCATCTGAGAGAGGTCGGTTCTCACCAATCGACTCGATATATCGCATTCTCTCTTTACAATCATCATACTTACCTTCATTCTGAGACCTCACCTGTTTTAGCCAATTTCGAATACGTTTCTTTAGCCACCGCAACTTTGTAGACAAACCTGAATCCGCAGGCCCGCAGGCCCGGAAAACCGAAATCCCTTACACTGATCTCGAATAAAGGTCTCAAACCCATCAAGCTCCAACCACGTGTTATAAAATCGAAACGGGATCGGCCCAAACGCGGTTGCCACTGAGGTTAACAACAATGGCCTATGATCCGAGCAATCTTTAGCAAGAAGAGTCAATGAAGCAGTCGGCCACTTCGCCAAGAAATCCTTACAAACCAAGACACGATCAAGTTTACTAAATTTATCCCCGTTATCTAAAACATATGTAAATAATCCCCCTCCCATTTGATACTCTGATAGGTCAGCCTCTGCGATAAAATCGTTAAAAACCGCAGCATTCGAAGCCACAAAATCTGAATTTAATCTATCTCTAGGCTCCCGTACCTCGTTAAAATCACCCAACATAACACATAAACCGACAACCGACCTCCTGAGATCCAGTAACACCGTCCACAATTCCTTTCTTTCTAACGGATCATTCGGAGCATAAACATTAATAATAGTAATTGGAACTCCCAATGGTTTTATAATCCCAAAAGTAACAAGGCCATGATTTTTAAGAAAGTCTTTAGCTTGGGTTGGCTTGTTGAAAATGAACATTATCTTGAGACCGCCTATATAGGATACTGCCGCATCACAGAACCCCGCTTCCCGTAACCACGTCTTGGACTCACAAAGCTCTTGAATGCCTTTAGCCACACACACTACCGCCCGACCTTTCACCTGACCCGGGTAGTTCAACCCAGGAGGATTGAGGTTAATTTCTCTTTTGGTAACCAAATCATTTTTCCTTCCACCATCTCCTTATATGAAACCTTTGTTTTTTTAAAAGAAGTTTGGAACTCCACCTTGTTGGTTCCCAGACGACCTTTGTTATGCACTGCATGCATCAACCCCTCCTTTACTGAACTTTGCCACTGTCACCGCAACCATCACGTTCCCAATCTTTGAGCTCGTTAACTCTTCAGCAAGTTTTATGGCATCTTTCACCCCCTTAAATCCAAACCCATTTCCTCCCAGGTCCTTCTTTCTTGCTACATAAGCATCTGACATATCCCCTTTTCCATCCGGAATGTTTGAGACAAAAAACGACGTCTCCTTTCCTTTCGACCCACCATTCCTGTAGTTTTTACCACACCCACCCCGTTGAGAGAGAATTCTACCTCTATTCACTTTTGAGCTAATATTATATTTAAATGCGTTCTCTTATCGTCGAATTAATCTTGGTTTTTATTTTTAAATGCTTTCACAATCACGAATTATAAATCATGCTTTTTCTCTAAATTTGCTAAATTTAAGGAAGATGTAACAGCATTAACAAAACAATAAAATCATTATTTTTAGAAACTTTTTATCAAAACTACGTAGTTTTGATAATGTTGCATGTAAGGTTATCGCTTGTTGCTCCTTTGGCGAAATATCAGTAAGAATATCAGTACCGATAATATCAGCGATATTGACCAATATTTAATTGATATAGACCGATATATCACCGATATTCCCGATATAAGTGTTTTAAGCCTTAATTATCAACTTTTAGTGTTTAATGTTAGTGTTTTAAGTTTTAATTCTTACTTGCTACGATTGTTAGTGTTTTGCAATTTTCAAAATTTTAATTTGTTAAAGGTAGGAGACTATACTGAATTATTAGTGTTAAATTGCTATATATATGAATTTTACATGATATTAAAATATCCCACCGATATCTCACTGCGATAACCGATATCTCATATATCGATCCTTGACCGATATCCTATATTTTTCCGCATTAACTGCATAGTATTTACTTTCCTCCTTTTTTTATGTATATGCTTGTTTTAAATTAATTATATTATTTTATAATACAATAGAGAAATCATATTATTTTAGAAATGTATATTTTTAGATAATAATCATTTTAAAATATAGCAAGAAATGATTTATTTGTTTTTTAATATATATACTTTTTTAGTTTTCAGAAAAGAAAGAAAATAAAAGAAAAATGAGAATATTGCTTGGAGAATCTATGGGAGGAGCAATAGTTCTGCTGGTACATTTGAAGAAACCAGAGTATTGGGATGGTGCCGTCTTGGTCGCACCCTTTTGCAAGGTGTCACCTACTTCTCTTTTTGATTATTAAAATAAGAGATGCATATCTATGAAGTATAAATATTAAAACTATAATTTATTGACAAAATTATAATCATGATCGTCAACAAGGATCTAAATATCTCGGCTTAGCCGAAATTAAAAGACCGTAGACCTAATGAGTAATAACTAATAAAATATATAAGCTATATTTAGTTTGAGCCAATAGTTTAAATGAATTATGAATAAAAAGAAAATATTTAGTTTAATATATAATAAGATGATGAAGATCTATACCTATATAAAAAAATAAATTCATATATATATAAAAAAATTTGACCGCCCCAAAAATTATGTATCTTTGTCGGTTGCTCGGCTCGTCCTATGCTTGGGCCGCCCCTGACTAAAATATTATAAAATTCACTTATTTTATATACACATTATTAAATATCCTTACAATTGTGTTAGAAAAATATTGAAACCAATAACCTTTTTATCATATAAATTAACAAGCGTTTTACCCGGCGCAACTCGAGTAACGGTAAACCCAAGCGTTATCGGTCGCAAGGGTTAAGACGATAAGTTGATGCGAAATCGGTCGGTTTCAGTCACATGTGTTATTGTACCAAAATTACAGCCAAAATAAAAACAGAAAATAATAAAATTTGAGGTGAACCAAGTGGCGTTGGCCGGTAAAACTCGGTCGTTGACAAAATAACTATTGTCAATCTCGGGAGTTGAGACGGTGAGTCTACGCAAATTCCATTGGTTTCTGTCATCCTCGTTACGGTATCAGAACTAAAACAAAATCGGCATTTGGTCGGTTTTAGCTACATTTATTACGGTATTGGAACTAAAACAAAACAAAATTGGCATTCGGTCGGTTTTCATTACGTTTATTAAGGACCAAAACCAAAAAGGACCAATAAGTGTTCAACCGGTTTTCATTACGTTTGTTACAGACCGAAACTAAAACAAACTAAAAAGAACCAATAAGGTGCCGCAAAGTTGCCCAGTCGGGACTTTGCGGCACCAAACTTTGTAATTATATTATATAATAATTATCTAAATTTGTGTTTAAATATTTTAATATTAACTCGATTGGTTTTGTGCCCATCATCATTTCGTTATTAGTCCTGAGGTTGATGATTCGGTGAAAAAAACACAAAGTCTGTTAAATATTTGAATGTGTTTTAAGTCTTTTTTTTTTTAAATCAACCAACAAAGAATTGTCTATATATTTCATACAACGTGTTCTAATGACAAAATGCCACCGTCAGTTGGTCTAATCCAGTCGTACTAATTCCTTAAGCGCCTCTAAGTTATCTTCAGTTCCAGGCAAAACCCATCCGCCCGAAGGCCCACTAGTGGTAAAAATCGGACGTCTCAAAATCGAACTGGAGATCACAAAGATCCCGATCTTTCTTCATTGAGTCACTCATGCCCTCCCCAAAATGTCATATGTGAAGATCAAACCTGAGTCTTTATTAAAAAACTCATGTTTCCTATAATTACATCAAATTGCAAATTGAAAAGTATAAAATGTGTTTCAAGTCTTATGGATAAGTAAAAGAAATTTGAGTTTCAAAAAAATCATTTCCTAATAAAATCCAGTACCGCATCCATTTTATTATGAAAATTGAAAAGTGCTTTGCAAGTTTTAAGATCCAAAGCCGTTAAAAAAAAGAACGAAAGTTAATAGATTTGCATGGTTTCTGGTAAACGAAAATATATATTCGATGTTTCCTTTTTAAATAATTATATTTCTAGGAAATGTCAATGAGCACTAACTCAATTGACATTGGAGGAAAGTAAAGACTTGGGCGGGTTGAACGAGGGGTTTTCCATGGAACTAGAGGGCGGGCATGGGCTAACCATTGTTGTCTACGATCGCGGATGTATGGATTGCCTTTTGCATTGAGTTACCTTGGGTAACCAACTTTTATTTGTTGGTCATTCAAATAAAATATTTCTAGAAATAAATAGGTTTCGTGTCACTATTTCTCACTATCATAAAAGTGTGAAAGGCGCATACTGCAAAGCTTACGTTTGATATTTGAAATCAGCAGGGGCGGCTCGGGCATAGGGTAATGTGGACGACCGGCCGGGGCACTTAATTTTCGGGGGCAAATTTTTTTTAATTTATATATATATATATTTAAGAAAAAGAAATATGTATATTTAATGTTTTACTCTAATTCTAATCATACAATAACTAGGTTGGTTTAGTGGAAAATGGGTATTACTTCCAATGAAAAGGTTGCAAGTTCTAGCATTACTTGAGACAATTTTAAATTTATTTTTATACACACTTTTTTACATAAGTTAAATCATAACCAAGTAAAGCCTATTTAAAAATATAATTCTTTAAATCAAACAAAAAACCCATTTACATAAGGCCTAAACTAATTTTTTGCTTATCATATTTCGTTATTCGTTAAAGTCTACGGGCCTTTTTAATTCAGCTTGGCCGAGGCATATAAATTTTCGGAGACGGCCTTGTTGAAATGCATGTCAAAACAACCATGCAACTGCTGCATTCGTTGATGAAATAATCACGACAACATAAATGATAATGATACGAACCTAACATTTAGGGGTGTTTGGGATTCCTTATTTTCATTGACTTATAACTTATAAACTTTTTGAAAAGTTAATAAGGTGTATAAGGTGTTTGGCAAACAATAAGGCCTTATGGATTTTAACTTATGATGAAGGCAAAATAAAAGAGTTTTGAAAAGTTAGGAATATATAACTTATTAACTTAATGAGTTTGATTTACCTATTACACATCTCTCACCCTTAAACTCCATTACACTCTTTTTAAAAAAGAGTGTCCTTTTTGCTCATTTTGGTTTTTCTCAACACATAAGCTAACCCAAACATCTTTTTAAAAACTTCTTTTCAAAATTTTATAAGTTTATAAGTCATTTTAACCAAAAGTCTTTTTTCACTTAAATAAGCAATCCCGAACACACCCTTAATGTTTGTTAAAATATATTAGGTGTTTAATAAAAGATTTTAATTTTCAGTTCATTTTCATTAACAAGATTTATTTGGTTGATTCAGATCGCAGATGATATAAAGCCACCTCAATTGGTGATCAGTATGTTGACGAAACTTACAAAAATAATCCCAACATGGAAAATCATCCCAGGCAAAAATTTCGTTAATATTGTGTTTAGAGATGCTAAAATTAGGGACGAGGTAAGATAAAACCTAGTTAAGTATTTGTTTTACGTCAACGAATGTTTATAGTTTACGGAGTTGTATTTTTGTGTGACAGGTTCGTAATAACCCTTCATTTTTTTAATCATTTAGATAAAACATCATTGGAAAGAAGATATCTGAAGTAATATGACAACCTTTGTTTTAAATAGGTGACACTTCCATTTTTTGTTCTACATGGGGAAGCAGACAAGGTGACCCATCCGACGGTGAGCAAACTTCTATATGAAACCGCTTCCGGCTATGAAAAGACGATTACGTTGTATCCGGAAATGTGGCACTCTCTCACATATGGAGAGTGCACCGAGAATATAGATATTGTGTTTGGAGATATAATTAGTTGGATTGATGGAAGAATTGCTAATGGAAACTCGAGGCTAGAGAGGGAACAAAAGAACGCAAATGACGAGTTACACGCAAACATCTCGAACAAAAAGAACTAGATTGATTGATTGACCACGATTGGTCGATTGCTACATACTTTCATATTATATCTCTAGTCTCTTGATTCAGGAATTCATAAAGTTTGAAAACAAGTCTAATATCATGTATTCATGTATTCATGTAGCTGTGCCTGTAAGCAGTGTTTGGATCCATCGGTAGCTTTTGGGCTTCTAGATTGGACTTGTGAGCTCATGTGTTTTGACTCAAACTCAAACCCTCTCCTATTTGAGACATATGAATACGGTTGCGTACATGTCACACCCCGACCAAAGGCGGCGGAACATGCCGGGGTGCAACGATTGCTCATAAGCGCATGACACTATTTAAAGCGACAATATTTAACAAACTCATTTCATTTCACAACATCGAAAATGTCACATAACCAAATATTCATAACTCAAATACAACAAAATATAACAAAATATAGCAAATCAAATATTGTTCATTTTTGCTAATATCCTAACGGTATTTGTGATGTTTTCTTCACCGAACTCCATAATCAACCTAGATGCAAACCTGTAACATTTCATAAAATAAAGTTTATCAACACAAAGGTTGGTGAGCAATTCATAAGTTTGAACAATAGATATATAGTATGAAAAGCCACAAAACTAGTATACAAAACCATAAATAATAGCTATAAACTTGGATAAATAGTTATCGCTAACAAGTTAGCGACACCCAACTATAAGGGGTTGCCAAATAGTTTAGGATTTTATAGTTATCGTTAATTGCATTACGTTAACGACACCTTGCCATGAGGGGTTGCCAAATGGTCTAGGATTTATAGTTCCACCATCCAAAAGCGATAAACACATAGTCAAATAAGCATAGAACACCAAATCGAGCAATTATTCAAGTAAGGTATACAACAACGTTTGTGGTTTAAGACCCCAAGTATAAAACATTTAGTTTAGATAAGTTGAAATGTCACCCCCAAAATAAAAGATAGAAAACGGGGTATGAAGTTACTCACGTTCAAGTAATAAACTTGAAAGATTGATTATTTGGAGATTTGCCGGAACGACGAGTTTAACGTATGAAGCCTAAATAAAAGAAAGTCTTGGATTTAGAAAGGTTGTCTTGAAGATCTTTAAATAAAATAATTGTTGCAAAAACTAATCAATTAAAGTTCAAGGGTTAAAATGTAACTATTTAAGAATTTATAATAATAACCCTTTTAAAAAATGTACGTTTGCTCAAAACCGGGTTAAAGTATCTAACCTTAATATTTACTTAACCAATGTTAAGTAATAAGGTGGGGAAAATGCTAAAATGCAAGTTCCATTAGGCTAAAGATACTAAAACTGGTTTTTAACGAGTGTTCGGGTTGTCGGTTCGGGTCTTGACAAATGGTCGAACCCAAAGTCAACTTTTCAAAATATTAATTGTTATGAGATAACTCATTAAAACATACTAACACTTAACCAAGTACGTAGATCTATTGTTTAGAACTAACAACGCACGTTAAGCGAGTGTTCGGTTTTGTCGGTCCAAACTATGTTATGAGATCAAGTTGGATCCAACTATTCCAAGTACTTAAGAAAAATAATTAAAATCAGTTTGTAAACTATTTTTTTTTAAAGAAATATACAAGTCTTGATAACTAAAAACACACTTGTGTGTCTTAAGCGAGTAAAAGTCGGTATAGTTCGGTCTCCATCTCACAAATAGTTCATAGATGGTTTCTACATGCCCAAATATCATAGAACTTGTATATTGGTTTATAAATGAAGAAAACTTAAATTTTACAACAAAAAAAAGTTAAATACAAGTCTTTTAAGCAAAAGTTTCGGTTTAGTTCGGTTTCTATCTCCCAACGAGTTCATAGATGGATTCCATATGCTTAATATCAAAGAACTTGTAAAAATGATTTTTGAAACTCAAATCTAGCAATAAACATGTTTAAACAACTATTTTAACAAAACTAGTAAACAAAAGTTCGGTTTCCGGTTTGGACTAGTTTCGGTTAAACCGAGGTTAGTCTTATACAAACCCACACCATGGAACTTGTAAATAAGATGAACAAACTAAAGGGTTAGAAGTTAGTCATAAGTGATATGTATAATAAGTTATGTGTGTGTAAATATATATCAAGAACACGAAGTCCTCCATGAAGCCTTGCCTTATGACATTCGAAACTTAACCAACCAAAGTCGGTGAAGTAACAAATAAAGGAAACAAGGGGTGTGTATTATATATATGTTGTACCACCATATTCAAGAGTTAGTAATGTTAGATGAACAAGTTAGAATGAAAGACTATAGTTAGTTTGACTTGAGAAGTCAAAACTTCAAAAAATACATAAGAAATAACAACCTTGAATCTATGGAGTTTGAGAGAGTTTTTTGGAGATGTAGCAAGAGTAAAATGAAGAAGATGGGTGTGTATATATAGGGAAGGAGTGAAGGGTTGGGTATAAAGATTCTTTTATGGTTTGCATAAAAATGGGTATGTTTAAATGGTCCAACAATGCATAATATAAAAAAAACAATATTTTATATATTTTATATATTTTAAATGACAAAATCCAATATTTTATATATTTGAAATGTTCGGGTAACAAACGGGTCGGGTTTACATAACAAAAGTGACCCGAAATTGACGAATGTCACAGTACATATCAGACGTATCTTTGTTAATATATTCGCTTATAACCTAGTTTACAAATTCTAACTTAGGAGCGGTTTGCCTATTGATTATTCTTAAAAATATATGACTAACAAAAACCTTAACTAAGTAATAGAACTGAAAGAAGCTTAAAGAGAATGACTATATTTAAAGAACTTAACAATTAACCCACCATCTAGATGTAACTGCTTACTAGAGCAAGTGGTATGCCATGGTTGTAAAAATCTAACAAAACTGAAAATTTCATATATAAATCTTAGTATATTTCTGTAAATTTGACAAATTACATATAAATTTCAATCAGATTAATCTCTCTGAATCTCGAATAATTGTTATTCCCAACCCCATTGCTTGCTTGACTAGCGTCTAACGATTTCTACAACATTGGGTAAGCCTTGTGGTTTTCAAACATAAGGTCATAAGTTTAATTCGCAACCACTTACAAAACATACTTCTCAAATTTTCAAAGCATCTCATATTGTAATTCCGGTTTAAACAGTTCATCCGTTCAACCTGGTTTGGTTAAGAACCACCTTGTTCGTTTGAAGGAGGTTCAAAAGTGGTAACCTGAACCCGTATCTAAGTCTGTGATCTGTTGGACCGGTCTGGTTTTAAGAACATTGATAATAATAATAATAATAATAATAATAATAAAAAAATTTACTTTAGGGTGGGGAGCTCCAATCCCTTCCCTAAGAGCATTCACATCTCATCCCCTAAATTTATGTGAGGAGAGTATGTAAATTATAAGGTGATGTTTTGAGTAGTTGTGAGTGTAAATTATATGGTGGAGAGAAAAATGTAGTGATTTTTTTTAAATTTGGGGAAACATTTGGGGAACATTGTTCGCCCATATTTATTTTTTAATATTTGTTGGATTGGTTGTGAGTAAAGGAGAAAGAAAAATGTAATGATAAATGTATAAAAATATTATTTAATTAAACAGGAGAGAGAAATGTAGTGTTTTTTAATGTAATTATAGGGATAAAGATAGGAAATATAATGAGAATGCTCTAACTATCTTTCACCTTATCTCTCCTCCATATAAGTGATACGTCATTCTGCCCCTAAGCATATTTTCAACCTTGGAAACGCCTATTATTCACCCCAATCTATTTTTAAATTGCTTTCTTAAAATTTTTTTTAATCGGTAACATTACCGTTGGAAATAGCCATTGGGGGATCGGATCGATATAATCGGTGTCACGATCCTGCACGGGGTGTTTTTTTTTTTGGAAACTGAGCCCACCTCGTGGACCCCCCCCCCCCCCCCCCCCCCCTATATTCATTGCTTTTATTTGATAATGAAAGTTATTATCTCTCTCACATACAAATTTGACTGAAAAGAGTTGAATCTAAGTGGTGTATTGGTAGCCTCTCACAAACAGATAATGAAATTTACTTTGTGGCTGAACGGCCGTTTGCCTTTCACAACTTGAACTGCCGTTCAAAACTGGGTGGGGGTTGAACGCCCATTCTCATATGTGTGTTTTGACTTTTGACTATTGAATGTAAATGAAGGGACTAATCGTGTTACTCTTTTGCTAGTGAGATTGTCCATATAATAAATGCAATATCGTGAGACAAATCCCACATTGACCGTAGACATGAATGATATACTTGATTCATAAGTAAATGACTCGTCTCTTAAATCACCAACGCGTTTTGGACTTAACGTTAGTGGACGAAAGGAGAGCTGCACAGTTAAACATCCTTAGGTGGAAGCAATAGCAAAACGAGTGACCTCCTGAGAAGTCTCAATCTGGGCAACCAGAACAAATCCGTGAGCTCTTCGTAGACAAAGCGGACAATATTGATGGTGCGAGAGACCGGATGCTACAACAAAAATGAAAATTACAATTGTTGTTTGTCATATGATCGGTGTAAATTAATATTATAGAACACTAAACAACGAATTATAATTTGAGTTATTAAAATCCAATTTCCTGAATTTTATTAAAATCCAATTTCCTGAATTATAAAGCTTTACCTAAAAAATTACTCACTTTCATATGAAAACAAAGTTATGACATTATTTTAAGAAAAGAGAATCTTCCTAAACAAAGCCAACTTATGCAGGTACAACTTCTGCAATAGCAATAGTTTCTTTGTCTACATCGGCTGACTGCACCAATAATTGTAATGCTCTGAACAATATTAATGTTTGTAGGGGAGTTCTTCTTGTAAGCAGTAAATGATTTTATTGATTTCCATTTAATATACCGCAACATTATATAGAGATAAACCAACTCGTAGGCCTCAATGCTAAACCCAATACTATTGGTTTCAATATTCTTCAAGGTGGTAGCAATACTTGATATTGGTAATCTTGATTTTGCTAATTAGTTCTATTACTATCATGTAATATGCAAGTATCATAAATGTTAAGTAAATAGTAAAATATTTTATGTAGGTTAAAGTTTAAACATTGTGCATATAAATATAATGAGGCCATATATTCAAGAATGAAATAAACGTTAACCGGTTTTAGTTATTTGGTTTTTAATTTTACTTTTCTTTTACAATGTACGTTTTAATTGCACAAACTGAGTTTTGTTCATTTACATGGAGGGTGTCCGAGCACATGAATGTAAAGGTCTACGCGTTGGGAGAGGGAGGGGGTGGTCTATAGGTCTCACACCCATGGTAATTTCTAATTAGTGACAAGGTTTAACGGATTGCTCGAGTTTTCTTATTTCTCTTTTTAAAATTATATTTAACATGAAAAAAGAAGAAAGCGTTTTTTAATCATTTGATCATGCTTGGTCAGTGACTCAAATGAATAATGCAATTGTTTTAATTAGAAAATAAATTAAGGTTTCATATATATGTATATGTATGCAAGGTAAGAGTGCATAATAATAACAAATTAATTAAAAATTTCAAAACCTTTTTACTTTAAACCACTAAGGGGGACGGGGCGTTGCGTGATGGAGCTCCCATCACGCGTGGTGAGCCTCTCCACACCGCCGCCGCTCCTTTGTCACGCGGAAAAAATGGATTTTGCGTGATGGGTGTCACGCGTGATGAAGGGTGATGGTGGGGTTCTCGAGGAAAAAAATGACCGTTGCGAGATGGAAGTAGCCGTTGGGAGGTGGGGGGGGTCACTGGAAAAAAAACAGGGAAGAAGGAGGAAGGAGTGCTTTGCATTTTGTTAATATTATTATTATTATTATATTTTGGAAAATTGGAAATAAATAATCCCAACTTTTACCTTTTGGCCAACAATAATCCTAATTCTTAAAATCACTACCAATGGTCCCAACTTTTACCTATTTTTGTGTCAATGGTCCCCCGTTAAATATACTTAACGGCGTTAGATTTTAAATGACGTGGAATCTGATTTGTCAATTACGTGGCATTTCTTACTTTTTTTTATATACTTTAACCATGTTGCGTGGTAATACCCCTTTTAAACCCTAAATGAACAAAAAAAAACAATTGCAAACCCTAACTTAATCTCTACCCTCTGACCAAAATTGGGAACTGACATGAGTTCATCTTCATCATCTACCTCCATTCGAAAGAAAATTGGGGCCGTAAACCCAAAATCTGTAGACTTGGGATCGATGGAAACATGTATTGTAACCACGACCTGGTTGCAGTTAGGAGAGTAGCTGGAATTCGAAGTGCTAGACAAGGGCATGAGTTTTACGGCTGCCCTCTATGGTCTGCAAGTTAAATTTTGTTGTCTAAAGGAGTTTTAGAATTTCTGATTACATTTGTTAGAGGTCTGATTGCAATTTTTTTACATGGAAAGAACAAGTTGATGCTATGACGTCTATTGGATGCAATTGTAACATTTTTCAAATGAAAAACAAGGCACTAAAGATGAAGATTGCAAACATGGGGGTGGAGAATATGATGTTACGCGAAAAGAACAAAAGTTTGAAAAATAAGCTAGCGTTTTCGAATTTTATATCAAACAAAGTATATATTTATGCAGTTGTAGCTTTATTAGGTGGAATGTTTTGGTATTTTAAGTTAATATAACTGTTGTAATGCACAATGTAATGTTTTTTATGGTTTTAATGGTTCAATGCATAATTATATGTAATGAAATGTATTGTCCACTCATGTTCAATTATATGTAATGCAATGCTCAGATAGTTTTTACATATTGATTTAGCAAAATGGGTTTTTAGCCTACTTTTTGAGCAGGTGCATTATTTGACTTATAAAGTCAAAATGTTTTTTTTTCTTTTTTTAAGTCAAAATGTTTTTTTTTCTTTTTTTGCGAATATAGTTTGACATGCACATACACACACCTGCAACATACAAACACAGCTTGACCTGCACATACACACACATCTGCCACATAAATCACCAACTTAACCGACTGCTTAAATTACAATTTTGCCCCTGCATAAAAACTTATATCATTTCCCTAACATAAATTACTAATTTAACTAGAACTTATTTATTGTTTTGCCAACCTATTTTTACCCCTGCATAGACAATCCCAAGTGAAAGAAACAAACTTTTGTAACTTTCAACATTTGCTATCCAACTAATTTTTGCAAACTCAGATTGATATGCACAAAATTTATTGTGCATACACTGGCCACATAAATCACCAACTTAACCGACTGCTTAAATTACAGTTTTGCCCCTACATAAAAACTTATATTATTTTCGTAACATAAATTACTAATTTAACTAGAACTTATTTATTGTTTTACCATTGCAACTTTCAACATATACCATCCAATACCAAGGTTGCATAGACATACAAAAGACAAATAAACAAAGTAACATCCAAACATAAACAAAGACAACATACATTACCATCCAAGTCTGATTACATTCAACTTGTAAAACCTAAAACATTCGAGTACTAACAAAACAGCAAACCGTCATATTCCAGTTCAAGCAAAAGACAAACATTCAAAGTTAAACAAAAGACAACCATTCAGCTTAAAAATACATAAGAACACTTTCAAGATGCAAGTTGACTTTCTTGGGTGGTTTTAGCATACTTCTTTGGTCTTCCCCTTGACTTTTGTCCTTGAGTAGACTGTTTGGAGGGTTGAGTAGATTGTGGTACACTTTGTGATGCTTGTGCAGCAGGTGTCTTTCTTGGCCTTCCCCTTTTCCTTTTTACTTGATTGCTTGTTTCAGCTGGACTTGCAGTACATGATGCCTTATTATGTCCTTTTTCAAAACAGTTTTGGCAAGCGATTAAAAGACCATGCCTACTTAGTTTTCCAGGTTTCTTAGGGAGTTCATGAGGATCCTTCTTCTGTTTTTCTTAGGTCTTCCAGGACCAATTTTTATTGGTGGAGGGTTTAGAGGAAGCTCAACAACTGGCCAATATTTTTCTGGAGGCAATGGAGGAATTGTAAACTGATAGGACTTGAGATACATTTCTTTGGTGAGACAACTATGAACAAGCTCCTCAACATTCATTTTCAAAAAACCTGCTACTGCACATACATGGTAGTATGGAATACCAGTTAGCTCCCATTTTCTACATGTGCATGTTCTATTGTTCAAATCAACAGACAAATCACTAAAGTTCTTCACTTGAAACAAAGTCGGACTTGAAGGAAATACACTACATTTGAAAGCCCTGTCCTTGTCTTTATTAAGCTTTAGTTGAATCCTAGGGCACACAAACACATTTTTATGAGCCATTTCATTTTGCTTGTTAACTAACCTGGTCATAACAGACACCCTGATATCCTCCAACATGTTGATTATATGCTTCGATCTATAATGAAGGATATACCCATTAAAAGTCTCTACCATGTTGTTGACTATGACATCAGCCTTGGTTTCAGTGTTAAGAAAGCATCGACAGAAACATTTTGGGTTCTGGATGATGAATGCTTCAGCTGCATCAGCATTCAATTCCCTCATCTCAACAATTGCCTTATTGTAATCAGACACCGAATAAGATCTAGCAGCTCTCCAGAATAATTCCTTTAGATCATCACCCTTGAACTTTTTATGCCAATTTGCATAGATATGCCTAGCACAATTTCTGTGCTCAGCATTATTCCAAATCTCAGTAACAGCATTAACTAATCCCTAAACACAATTACAAAAAAAAAGTTAATAATAGTTAACTAAAATGAGAATAAATTAGTCTAACATACCTTCTGTTGGTCAGATACAAGTGTCCAACCCTTCCCATCATCGTCTACTCCTAAACACTTCTTCAGTTCATTCATAAACCATGTCCAACTGTCATTGTTTTCACCTTCTACAACTGCCCATGCTACTGGGTACATTTGATCATTGGCGTCCCTACCTATTGCAGCCAACAACATGCCTCCAAGAAATGTTTTTAGAAAACAACCGTCAAGACATAAAAGTCTTCTACAACCCGCTAAAAACCCTTCTTAATTGGATCAAAACACACAAATATTCTAAAGAAAACTTCATCATCGGAATCCATTTTATAGAACTGTGCTGTGACAGTTACAAGTTCAAAAGTTGAAGTAGGATTTACTTCTTTTAGTGCTTCTACGTATGAACCCAACTTACTATAATGTTCCTTCATTGACCCATGAAGTTTCATGTGGGCAGAACTTTTTGCCTTATAAGCCATCCAGTTACTTATGATAACCTTGAATTTTTCTTTAACTGCTTCTTGGATTTCTTTTGCTTTCCAGTGTGGATTCGCTTTAAATATTGGCAAGTACTGGCCAGCGATAAAGTCAACGGTAAGCTGTCTGTTCTTTATCATATTTCTCGGACAAGTGTGTTCATTGTTTGCACTTTTAACCATGTAGCAAGCCTTTTTAACATGAAATGAAAGATATACCTTGAATGGACACCCTTTAACACAAGTAACACCTAATCTTCCATGTCTATTATTGTTACTTACCAAAATCGCAACATTCCTACCATTATAAACTGCATAATTTCTTATAGCTTTTTTGAAAGCATCCCTTGTGGGGAACCTTGTATCAACAACCCAAATCCACTTACTCCAATCTGTATTCTCACTTACCACCGGAACACTTTTCCTATTTTTATTGCCTCTTATGTCATCTTCTTCACTCTCTCCAGGTGAATTAACATCCCCTCAGAGTCCTCATAGCTACTAGCATCACTTGTTTGCTCTTAAATTAATTTGTCACTAGGTGAATTAACATAAGTTCCTTTTAATAAATGTGCAACCAAATCTTTCTTTGACAATTTTTTTTCCCTATTAACCTTTAAGGAAGCAACAGATGCTCTCCACTCCTCATCATCATTGTCTGACCCAGATGCTATCCAGTCTTCATCATCACTATCTGATCCATCCTCAGATGACTCAGATCCATAAGAAACACCCTTTGAAATTACTACTTTGTCTTGTGGTGTTGTGAGAAGTCTCATAGCACTACTCTTTGTAAATCCTATTATGGGAAGTTCTTTGGTGGGTGATATTGGAAGTCTACAAGCAGATGCCTTTGTGTATCTGGTCTTATTTTCTGGTGATTGGTTGAGGTTCAAAGGTGTTTTGCTTGGGCCACTATGTTGGGCTTCTATGCTACTGGGTTGGGCTACATCTGGGTTCAAATGGGCTTCAGCAACATAACAGTTACCCTGAATATTACAAGTGTAATCTGGGTTACTTTCAAACTAGCTATGATTAAAGGTTCAAAATCAAAGTATAGAGTAACGTACCTTCAATTTCGAGATGAACACTAAAAACTGAGAAGTCAGATTATAATCAAACTTAGGGTAAATGTTTAAAAGGGGGATATTGCCACGTAACATGGTTAAAGTATATAAAAAAAGTAAGAAATGCCACGTAATTGACAAATCATATTCCACGTCATTTAAAATCTAACGCCGTTAAGTATATTTAACGGGGGGCCATTGACACAAAAATAGGTAAAAGTTGGGACCATTGGTAGTGATTTTAAGAATTGAGATTATTATCGGCCAAAAGGTAAAAGTTGGGATTATTTATTTCCAATTTTCCTTATATTTTAAATACAATTTACACATTTAACTCCTTAACTTTCACATTTCTTTTAAACAGAATTTAGAATAATTTACGAATTAAACCTTGAACTTTTGAATGCTATAAAAATTATATAAAAGTTGGCTAAGTTGGCGGAAACGTGATGAGGCCTATATCAACCATTTTTTTGTCGGTTTTTATTTATTTATCTTTGTAACATTTAATCTTGAAAAAAAATTAAACAAAAACAAAAAAAATTCCATCACACACCACCACCCCTAGTAAAAAACCATCACATGTGATGGATTTAGGGTTTGTGATGTAGCATCATTTGATTGGGTGGGGTGTGTGATGAGTGATAACCACCCCTCCCCCCTAAGCTTTCGAGCTTTTCCAAAGACTGAAAGACACATATATTCATAATGCTAGATATGTAATATGCCATATTACATGAGTGTATTTGTCATTACGTATATTTAATTGTCATATGTGTAATAACAAGTTGCGATAGTTTTTATTAATTTTTTAATAATCAGAATAAAGATAAGAAATATACGATTATATATATTTAAAACTAGTTTATAAGCCCGTGTGATACACGAGACTGGGTACAAATAATTATAAGATTAAGATAAACCTTTTGTTCAACTTAATAAAGAAATTGAAGAAGACAATAATATTTTGAAAAATCAAAATTTCAAATTTCAAATTCCCCTTGGCCTTAAAAACCACAATTAATATATACAACTCTCCATTTTTCTAGCACGCTTCCGTTCCACCTGGGCTTTTTCTTTTCTACTTTTTTTTATAGTTTTTGTGTTTTTGAAGTTTTATATATCTACAATTATAAATTGAAGAACAAACATTTATATTTAAAAAATAGTAACCTGATGAAGACGATGAACTGAGGTCGGGTATAATCGTTTAAAAACCTATTTAATTTAAACGAAAGTCATAAATGTGACCAAACTTGAGGGACGGTTTGGTAGTTTACTCCATTTAAAAATTAATAAAATATTAAGCAATCTAAAAAGACAGATCTACATCTACCCTTGAGTTAATGATTAAAAAAAACAAAGTTAACGATTTAGATGACAATGGCAACAACTAGGAAATCACAAAGGTCCAATTGCAAAAAATAAACTACTTGGACGAAAGTTGCAAAAGTAATCAAACATCATGGACGATTTTGACAATTAATCTCTAAAAAAATCAAAATATTAGATACAAAGTTATCATTGTAATCAAGATCTCACATCAATCAAAACAAACACAAAACCCTAGCTTTTTTGTTGTATTTAATCTAATAAATTGTGTCAAAGACTCAAAGGTTTGTTTTATTGTGATTTGAGAGGTGGAGGAAAGGACTGAAAGCTAGGAGCTGGGTTGATATGTGGTTGGTCTTTCTTTAGCAAAAAGAATATATACCCAAAATTTTGAAAATTTCCAACCCAATTATAACTTATGATCCTATAATCAGTTTTTATTTGCATACTTGATTGTGGATCTAACATCAATTTTATAAAAAGTTTTAATATTAACAACGCTGGACCAATAACGATTGTGTCCTTTCACGCTTAGCCAATATGCCATGATGCACATGGGTATGTTAATATCGACGTCCTATGCAATGGTTATATTAGTGCTTCATTCCATTCACATGAAACCTGTCCGGCAACTAGTATACACGAGCCACCATTTAGAAAGGCGATAAACGTACGTATGAGCAATAATTAATTGTATGGTATGTTGAAAGTGCAAGTGTACAACCACCTATATATAGATTAGGTTTCTACAAGTATGAACTAATATATATTGCAATGTTGAACTTAATTAAATGAGATGTCACACCAATAGATTAGGTTCATGTCCTTTGTGAGTAATTGAAGGAAGGTTTCAGTGAACATATATAGTCACATAGGCACCAACCAAGTAATTTGTTGCGCTGTGTTATTCGAAACTAAAGTGGCGGTGTTAGTGTGTGAAGGAAGTTCACATGATGTACGTGCACTATTGAAACGTCACATTACATCATTACACCCATTGTCCATAGATTATTCAACATTTATGCGTCGACGAACCCCTAAAACCAAACTTAAAAATTTTAATTAAGGTTGTTGGTACTTATGTAACCAGTTATTTAAAACTGAACAATCTCATAAAATTTGAAGTGCCAAAAATTCATATCATAGTGAGAACAAACAAGAAGTGAAAATGCAATCTTTTTTGATAACTGATATAAATATTGATCAAAATACGAAATACATTTTAACATCTTGCATTGAATTTTTCGAAAAAATGAGGGGAGACATCATACTTTAAGGAAAATCATAACTGTATTTGAAAAAATTGAATAAGACACTGAAAATGGCTCAAACCAAACTTAATTAATATCACATGTGACATATATATGCTGATATTAATTAAGGTTGTTGGTACAATCATTTCTGATGCTGTTAAAAAAATCATTTCGGATTCTAATTATCACTTCTTTTAATCTTTCTAATATTTTTTTTATTAAATCAAAAAAAGAAGGCTAAATGCATAGAAATAACACACATATTATGGGACAGTAACGATTCTATGATTCATTTTTTAACTTTTAACTTAAAATTAATGCCCAAATAAAACATTTCGGGTTCTTACCACTTCTTTAATCTTTCTATCATTTTTTAGTTTGATATGGTATTAATAGACTTATATTTAGCTTATATTGCTTTCCATTTAATTAACATTATTGTTAATATCTTTACCAAAAGATAGATACATTACTTGCATTACTCCCAAATTACCAAGTGTGCTTCTACAGAGATAATTGTCACAAATATGTCACGATTTAGCTAGGAACAAATTTTGCTACAGTATAGCTATGTCGTAGTGAAATCGACGGAAAAAAATATAGGAATAGTTGTTCAAAATATATTTAATGAAATATCTGTAGAAACATGTGGAAATAGTTATTTTAAAAGACGTTAGAAATAGCTATTAAACCTTATATATCAGTAGAGAGACAAATATTTAAAAAAATAACTAATAAGTATTTAATAAAATCCATGACAAGATATAATTAACTTTATTAATGAGAAAATAATCTCATAAGTATATGACACTAAACTGATGTAAACTAAGAGTGTGAACAATAAAATGTTGATTATGAATACATAATTCATATATTAGGCGTACACTAATAATATATGTAGATTTGAACATCAAAAAATTATATCAAGATATATATTTCCTGACTTTTGTTACACAATATAAAATTACAAAAAAAAAACATTAAAATTCATAGTTCCTGACTTTCTTACACAATATAAAATTAATAAAATAACAAAGATGAATAATTGAAGTTTAATAAATTTGTAGCGTTGGTAACTAAAAGCTATCACTACCAGACGTTCTAGGTTTTAGCAAGGCCAATAATAATACTAGCTGATGCCAAATGTCGGTCCATATATCATATCATGACAAATATGCAAAAACACCATCAAAATTCTACCACACAAACCTGGCCTCATCCAATTGCCTTACCACCAAAATCAGATAACATGGTTTTGAATTTTTAAAAAATATTTAGGCTATTTTGTATGTATTACTAAAACTACTTTGATTACACAAGTCTTTACATGCACCCTACAATTGATTATCAATAGATTCAAAATTAACAAAATAATAAAAAAAAAAAATCAATGATTTCTAACACAAGATTTGAACCCTTTTCTAATCCCTTGTATTATCAATTAGTATTATCCGTTGTAATCCCTTTTCTAATCCCTTGTATTATCCGTTGTGCGACTAAACGAAATGGAATAAACGTAGGTATGTTGGTAATTGATGCTGACATTTCTTGTTAACAAACATCTCCATTGGACATGACTACCAAAATTTGCTTATGGTGTTACAAACACCCCCTTTTAGATATCATCCGGGATGATATTAATTTATCCATCTTGAACAAGGCATGGATATATAAAATCAACTTTTGATTGGGGATTACATCAACACTCATTACACTCCAAATGGGATAATCTTAAAGAACTAGCTAAGATCTAATATTAGAAAGACCTAAAGCATGCACTCATCTGTGAACTGACTATTCGGGACAAATCCGAACAATCATCAATGAGCGGATGAGAGATATTTTCGATCTAATGTTAAAGTAAACAAAGTATAAACTATGACATAGACAATTGATGGACCAACAACTTTAGCTTCATTTATTATATATAAACATAAGAACAAAAAAGGGACAATCCTCACATCACATGTCCAATGTTACACATATTATATGCTGAAGCTCTGCATTGGATAGTGACTACTTCCCAGCAAATTTGATACACTAAGATTCAATATTCCCCACCCCTAGCCTGAATTTACTAAAATACCCGTATGTCATTTCATGAACAACCCAATCATTGTCCAAGGGCAATCTAGTCATTTCACTTCGATCAGGAAGGTAACACTACCAATAATACATGGTACTAACCATACATACACATAATAGTACTAGAATTAATATAACAGTTGAAGTGAAAGTTAATTACGGTCATCTTTATCAGAGTTGTTTGATTCATTGTCGGATATTATTTTTTGAATCAATTCGCTAGTTTCGGCTTCTGACATCCTGTTTGATCCACTTGAAGACTGAGACTGAGTGTACGAATCAAAGAACTCCTTGTTCTCTTTCTTTAACTCATTCCACACTGCATAATGATATTAGTTATAATCATTATAGTTACCAACATGGGCTTATGATAATTTCGACTTATTTACTTATGAACGAGTTTGATAACTTTAGTCATATAAACTTCTAGCAAAAAAAGGGAACAACACATGAAAGGTAATTTTAGTACCGCGTAACAATACCGTGTTTCTCTCTGAACTGTTTTAAAACCTTACCATAATGTTGCCACCTCTAGCAGTACAAGCTTTGAAACAGTACCGTGTTAAGTTATTAATGTGACATGAGTGATGATTGTGATCATGTAACAATAAGAAAACACATGAACACTCACACCAAAGTACCCATGATCATGATTATGTTCATATACCAAATAGTACTAAAAGTTCAAGAAACTCGAGTTAAAGTACGTTGTCACTTATATCATTAGCATTTTTTATGATTAAAATCGTGTGCGTATGGAAAAGACAAAACTTTAATTTCACACCGAAAAGAAGATCAAAATAAGTAAACATGGAGATATGATGTGTTTGTGCAAGCACATGCATGCTTGCATTCAAGTGATCAGTAGATTGGGGTGATAATGATACTAATAAAAAACTAACCGGTTGAAGTGATGACTGGTTTGATGTTTGCATGCTTAGAAAGGGCTTCCATGCACTCTTCTTTGCTCATCCGGAAGATCAAACACTTCTCAATCATATGTTGTACCTAAATCAAAAACATGTTATGTTATCATATATGGTATGAGAAATACAAAATATTATGTATCATATATGTTTATTTGTTCTTGTTACCATCATACCATGTGGATGTATGAAGCTGAAGGGTCACTCATGTTATAAACACTCTAAACTGTTTTTGTAATAGAAGTTAATATGAACATGTATTAGAATGATCAGAGGTGACCATGAACAAAAGAAAATGCATCAGAAAGTTATATAGAGATATGAAAATGAAGGAGAGATGGTGAGGTGGGCCAAGAGTCCATGTGGGAGATAGATGATAACTGGTGGAGATGAAACTAGAGGAGATTTGGAAATGAAAATTTCTGTCTTCTAGGGATCCTGTTAGGCAGCCACCCTGGGTCCCATCCTCAACATTCTCTAAAGTTTAACACCATTACACCAATCCTAGTCGGAGGAATGCATCCTTACCATAGAAAGCTAGTGAATTTATCATCCTTAATAACCTCAACGAATCAGGGTGCGACAAATGGCTTTCTTTATCAAACCACTTGGGTATAACAAGTGAATTTACATATTGCATATTGTCATGTTACGTTTAAACAAGTGAATTCGGTAATCAAATCCAAGTCCCAAGACACGATCGATGTTGCTCAGATGTATGACAGACTCTTTCTCTAATGAATGAAAATGAATAGAAGAGATGCAATAATAATAAACCTAGCAAGCCCTTTATATATGCAAAATACTAACTTAAGGAACAAGCTAACTAGAATTGGGAAAGATATCAAACTCTAATTATGAACCAACACACTTTTGTCGTGAATCATACCACCCGCGAGCTCGATTAGGTTTCGATTCATTCTTTCATTTGTAGACCCTGTTTTGTTGTGGGGAATTCGGGAAAGTTAATTGGGAGAAAATCTTGGATTCTTTTGAGATAGTTATCAAACTCTATTAATAATGTATACCCACCCCCATTGTTGGATCGGAACCACTCGATATTGATCTTGGTCTTCATTTTCGCCACGCTTTTAAACTCTTTGAATTTCATAAACGGTTCTGACTTTGCCTTCATAAAGTATACCCAAGGTATCTATAAGAATCGTCAATGAATGTAATCATGTATCTCGTACCTTTTATCGTAGCTTGTTTCATCACATTGAACACATCAGAATGAATAAGCTCCATGCGCTTCGTGGCATGATGACTCAAGCTTTTGAATGGAAGATCTCCTCTGCATTTGGTGTGAAAGAAAGGGTCTAAAGAAAAGTGTAGTTGATGTGAACTCCAAGTTATTGTCATTCAAATGCTACAAGATCAACAAATTCATAAGTTTGGGCCCCTGTTGCTAGGGTCTTATGACCCAATCAATAATTCAGTTCATTTTCAATTAGGCATTGCACTAGCTTTTTTAAGGGTTCACACTTCTTGGATGTCTATCGCTAATGGATAAGACACACCTTTATTTAGCTATTGCAATTCATTTTTGATAGTGGGTCACATATATAGGACTAACTAGGGAATTGGTCATGGTCTCATGGTATATATAATAACTCGTACACCCATTTCAAATGCATATACCATTTTTTTTTTAACAGCAAGGACATGAAAATCCATGAGAAAATAGTGAAGCAGAATAATATTCCATCTTTTCTTCCGCAACCCATATTTTTCATACTTGTTTGTCTTCAAAAGAAATTTAGAACATTAAAATTTTAAGTTAGGAAGCTTTGCCAAATTGGCAACCGACGCACACCACATTTGTCTAGACGTTGACCACTAAGGCAAGCTAGTCATAATAAACGTAACCGGGACACTAGTGCCAAAGATCGATGCTTTGAATGTCTCGGTTTACTAGACATAAGTCGTTCCCGGTAAAGAACATACATTGTCTCATTTATCTTCATTTTGTTTTGTCTTTGGACGAGATCTCGAACTTATTGAGTATCTTGACATCATTCAGACAAAATAGAACGTACCGACCCGTAGACGTAATTTGAGGGACCGAGAGTAAATTATTTTTCATACCTGGAACATGGTATACATGATTAAACATAAACTCCCCTTGTTTACTCGATTGACCCGTACATCACCAACATGTGCGATTTTGTGTCTCGAGTTGTCGGTTACGACAACCATGTTATTACCTTCGTATTGGACCAATTTTATTAGCCTTGTTATCTCTCGTTCATGTGACCCCGTAACCGCAGCGGAAACGTAAACGGGATGCAACAGACACATCTGATATCAACAGCATTGCTTATAAAGAAAACATCACTACATTAATTTACATCATATTACATTGTTCCGAGTTTAGTTCCCGTCTAG